>NW_016826377.1:0-1443 GCF_001698545.2 Rhinopithecus bieti
TGCTACATGAAAAGAGAGGTGTGTTACTCTGTGAGATGAATCCACACATCACAAAGAAGTTTCTCAGAAAGTGTCTTTTAGTTTTATCTGAGGATAATTCCTTTGTCACCATAGGATTCAGTGCAATCCAAAATATCACCTCTCAGACTCGCCAAAACAGTGTTACCAATCTGCTCCATGAAAAGTAAGGTGTAACTCTGTGATATGAATTTGCAAATCACAAAGCAGCTTCCCATAAAGATTCCTTCTAGTTTTTGTTTGAGGATATTTCCTTTGCCATCTCAGGTTTCAATGAATTCCAAAATATCCCACTGCAGATTCAAAGAAAACAGTGTTAGCAAACTGCTCAATGAAAAGAACAGTGTACCTCTCTGAGATGAATTCACACATCACAAAGCAGTTTCTCAGAACCTTCTTTTAGGTTTTTTCTGAGTATATTTCCTTTGTCATCATAGGGTTCAATGTGATCCAAAATATCCATTCTCAGATTACCCAAAAACAGTGCTACAAAACTGATCCTAGAAAAGAATCGTGTAACTCTGTGAGATGAATTAAAATATCACTAAATGGTTTCTCAGTAAGCTTCTCTCTAGTTTTTATATGAGGATATTTCTTTTACCACCATAAGCTTAAAATGCACTCCTAAATATGTTGTTGCAGATTCTAAGAAATTGGTTTAGCATACTGCTCAATGAAAAGAGCAGAGTAACTTTGTGAGATGAATTCACACATCACAAAGCAGTTTCTCAGAAATCTTCTTTCTAGTTTTTATCTTAGGATGCTTCCTTTTTCACCATAGGCTGCAATACACTCCCAGTATCCCTTTGGAATTTCCACGAAAACAGTGTTAGCACACTGTTCCATTAAAAGAAAGGTGTAACTCTGTTAGATGAATTCAAACATCTCAAGTCAGTTTCTCAGAAGGCTCCTTTTCGGTTTTTATCTGAGGATATATTCTTTGTCAACTTTGGCTTCAATGTGGTCCTAAATATCCTATTGCAGATTTCACGAAAATAGTGTTATCAAACTGGTCAATTAAAAGAACAGTGTAACTCTCTGAGATGAATTCACAAACCACAAAGAACTTTCTCCGAAATCTGCTTTCTAGCTTTTATCTGAGTATATATCCTTTATGCCCGAAGGCTTCAATGAGATCAAAAAGATCAATTCTGAGATTCCCCAAATACAGTGCTAATAAACTGCTCCATGTAAAGTATCATGTAACTCTGTGAGATGAATTAATACATCACAAAGCAGTTTCTCAGAAAGCTTCTTTACAGATTTTTATATGGCGGTGTTTCCTTTGTCATCATAAGCTACAATGCCCTCTGAAATATCCCATTGCAGATTCCAAGAAAAGAGTGTTAACAAACTGCTCAATGAAAATAACAGTGTATCTCTGAGATGAATTCAAAATCACAAAGCAGTTTCTCAGAAAGTTCT
>NW_016826378.1:0-1091 GCF_001698545.2 Rhinopithecus bieti
ACTATTTGTATTGCCCAATGACTCCTATGCTGACATACACTCCTTTCTTCTAAAGCTTTTACTTTCTCACCAAGGAATTTAACCCACTTATGCCTGAGGTAGCAATTTTTTTTTTTTTTTTTTAATTTTTGCAATCAGATCTTGGCAATGGCCTTGAGCAGTAGGATATAAATAACTCCCACATATGTAGTGTTCCAATAATGGAACACTAGGCATAAATGGGTTGAGAGCGTTTGAATACCTGTGGTATCATTAGGGTCAAAACAGACAATTTTTAATTCACTGACCTTTAAAATTTGGAAGGGGGCCCCAATATTATTATGCCATAGAAATATCTGTGATATAGTGCCATAATTATATTCTGATATCCTAATGAGTAACATTGTTATATGATGTAGTCTAGTGACCAACAGGGTATAACAAAAATTAAAACAGATTTATCCCAGGAGAACCTGGGTTTTGTTGGAAGAAATGTACAAAGGAAAACAATATGTCCACCGAGTGGTGGAAACAAAGCTATTTAAGAGCCAATGCAGGACTATGATCCCATTTTTCTTTTTGCGAATCATATCACCATGCTATAAACCCTCCTGTAGCACTAAATATGTACTATTCCTAAAATATTTTTGTAAAAAGCTTTGAAGTCTTGTTGGCATTATGGTTTCTGTAGTCACATAGGTTATAAAACATCCAACCCTAACCTAGAATATCTGTTTTGTGTGTGTGTGTGTGTGTGTTTCTGTAAACAGGACAGATACTTCAGAATGGGGGATTAATAGTCATTTACTCTTCATTTCTGTGGTTTTTCTGAAACATTAATTTATTCATTTATCAATAAAATTTTCTGCTTATTTTCCAAATGTCAATCACACTGTAAATTCACTTGTATGACATGAACTGAAGGTCACAAGGGGGAAACTATCCATTAATTTATTTAATAAAGCTCCTAGTAGAGTATAAAGGAACAGGTAGAAATATATATCTGTATAGCTATATAAACATATAGCTATATAGATATAGATATCTATATAGCTAAAGATATATATCTATATCTATATCTATTAGCTATATAAACATATAGCTAATAGATA
>NW_016826379.1:0-921 GCF_001698545.2 Rhinopithecus bieti
TTTTTTTTTTTTTTTTTTTTTGAGACAGTCTTGCTCTGTCACCAGGCTGGAGTGCAGAAGCACCATCTCTACTCACTGAAACCTCGGCCTCCTGGTTCAAGCGATTCCCCTGTCTCAGCCTCCCAAGTAGCTGGGACTACAGGTACGCACCACCACACCCAGCTAATTTTTTTCTATTTTTAGTAGAGACGAGGGTTTCACCATGTTGGCCAGGATGGTCTCGATCTCCTGACCTCGTGATCCGCCCGCCTTGGCCCCTCCCAAAGTGCTGGGATTACAGGCTTGAGCCACCATGCCCAGCCAGATAATCTTAAAGTTCAGTAATACAACAATGGAGTAAAGGAACACGAATTTAGAACTATTTTTCTATCAACTAAAGCAAAGCCAGAAAACGCTGATGTACATAAGTGACTTCATACTTAAAAACTGGACAAGCATACATATTTCATTCATGCAAATAAGTCTGAATTCAGAATTCCTCGTTTATGTTAATATTTACTAACATTAATGAAATATCATCTCCCCTATGTAATGAAGTGAATTCCCCCAACAGAGCAAAGCTAACACCTTTAAATCTTTCAAATAAACAATGAGAGCATATACTATAAAAGAAAATTATCAGCCAGGCGAGGTGGCTCGCACGTGTAATCCCAGCACTTCGGGAGGCTGAAGCGCGCGGATCACAGGTCAGGAGATACAGATCATGCTGGCCAACATGGTGAAACCCCGTGTCTTCTAAAAAATTCAAAAATTAGCTGGGCATGTAAGTGGCGCGAGCCTGTAGTCCTGAACCCGGGAGGCAGAGGTTGCAGTGAGGCAACTTCACACCACTGAACTCCAGCCCAGCAGCAGAGCGAGACTCCGTTTTGAAAAAAAAGAAAAGAAAGGAGGAGGAGGAGAGGGAGGGAGGAGGAGAGGGAG
>NW_016826380.1:0-15189 GCF_001698545.2 Rhinopithecus bieti
TTACATTAGGCAGCCTGTGCATTCCACTGAAAGTGTTTTACCTCTCTTTTCATACAGCATTGGGGAAACCCTTTCTGTGAAACTGCTCTGTGACATGTGTATTCATCTCACATAGATAAAGCTTTCTTTACATTATGCAACTTGGAAACTCTGTCATGGACAGATCCATGAAGGGACATTCGGGAGCACATTCAGGACTATGGTGTAAAAGGAAATATCTTCAGATAAAAACTGGAAAGAAGTTTTCTGTGAATCTGCTTTTTGCTATGTTTATTCATCTCACATAGATAAAACTTTCTTTACATTACGCAGCTTGGAAATTCCATCATGGAGGGATTCGTGAATGGACATTCGGGTGCACATTCAGGACTATGGTGAAAAGGGAAATACCTTCAGACAAAAACTTGAGAGACGCTTTCTGAGAAACTGCTTTGTGATGTGTGCATTCCACTCAGGGAGTTATAACTCTTTTCTCTTACTGCAGTGTTTGAACACTGTTACTGTAAAACCCAAAAAGTTATATTTCAGAGCCCATTGAAGACTACGACAAAAAGTGAAATATCCTCAGGTAAAACCCAGAAAGAAGCTTTCCAAGAAACTGCTCTCTGATATGTGCATTCATTTCACAGAGTTAAAGCTTACTCTACAATGCCCAGTTTGTAAAATCTGTCTTTGAGGAATCTGCGAATGGATATTAAGTGGCGCCTGGAGGACTGTGGTGAGCAAGGAAAAGTCTTCCGTTCAAAACAGGAGAGAAGCTTTCTGAGCAACTGCTTTGAGATGTGTGTATACTTCTCATAGAGTTAAACCATTCTTTGGATTGAGCAGATTGAAATCACTGTTTCTGTGGAATCTGAGGAAGGACATTTGTGAACGCTCTTTAGAATATAGAGAAAGAAATATCCTCAGGTAAAATCCAGAAGGAAGACTTTGGTGAAACTGCTGTGTGTCGTGTGAAATCTTCTCACTCAGTTAAGCTTCTCTTTTCTTCTGAGTATTGTTTTTCATTTCTAACACTGCTTATGTTTATTGTACGGAGGAATATTCGGGAGTGCTTTGAGGCTTATGGTGAAAAAGGAAATATGTTGGGATAGCAACTGGTGAGAAGCTCTCCGAGGAACTGCTTTGTGACGTGTGCATTCCACTCACAGTGTTATACCTCTGTTCTCATACAGCATCGGGGAAACCGTTTTGGACAAAATGGTACCAAGGGATATTCGAGAGCATATTGACCAATATGGTGAAAAGGGAAATAGCCTCACACAAAAACTGGCAAGAAGCTTTCTGGGAACTTGTTCTGTGATATGTGTATTCATCTCAAATAGATAAAGCTTCCTTTGCATTACGCAACTTGCAAACTCTGTCATGAACGGATTCGCAAAGGGACATTCGGGAGCACATTGAGAACTATGATGAAAAAGGAAATATCTTCAGATAAAAAACTGGAAAGAAGCTTTCTGTAAATCTGCTTTTTGCTAAGTTTATTCATCTCACATATATAGAGCTTTCTTTACATTACGCAGCTTGGAAACTCCATCATGGACAGATCTGCGATGCAATATTTGGGATGACATTCAGGCCTATGGTGAGAAAGGAAATATCTTCAGGTAAAAATTGGAGAGAAGTTTTCTGAGAAACAGCTTTGTGATGTGTGCATTCCACTCAGGGAGTTATACCTCTTTTCTTATAAGGTAGTGTTTGAACACTGTTCCTATAAAACCGACAAAGTGATATTTGGGAACACTTTGATGACTATGGCGAAAAGTGAAATACCCTCAAATAAAACCCAGAAAGAAGTATTCCAAGAAACTGCTCTCTGATATCTGCATTAATTTCACAGAGTTAAAGCTTTCTCTACGTTGCCCATTTTGGAAACTCTGTCTTTGAGTTATCTGTGAAGGGATATTAAGTGGCTCCTGGACACCTGTGGTGAGCAAGGGAATGTCGTCCGTTGAGAAGCTTTCTGAGCAACTGCTTTGTGATGTGTGTAATCATCTCATAGAGGTAAATCCTCCTTTGGGTTGAGTAGTTTGAAATCACTGTTTCTATGGAACCTGAGAAAGGACATTGGGAACGCTCTTTAGAGTATGCTAAAAAAGAAACACCCTCTGATAAAAACCAGAAGGAAGCTTTCTGTGAAACCGCTGTGTGTCATGTGAATTCCACTCACACAGTTCAGCTTCTCTTTTCATTGAGCAGTATTCTAATAACGGTGAAAACGGAAATATCTTCAGATAAAACTGGACATATGCTTTGCGAGGAACTGCTTTGTGATGTGTGCATTCCACTCACAGAGTTATACCTTTCTTCTCATAGAGGACTGGGGAATCCCTTTTGGAGAAAAGCTACCAAGGGACATTTGGGAGTGTATGGATGGCAATGGTGGAAAAGGAAATATCCACAGAGAAAATTGGAAAGAACCTTTCTGTGAAACTGCTTTGTGATAAATATTTTTATTTGTCTCACAGAGATAAAACTTTATTTATATTACACAGTTTGGAAACTCCGTCATGGACGGATCTGCGAAGGGACGTTCGGGAGCACATTCAGGCCTATGGTGAAAAAGGAAATTTCTTCAGATTAAAACTGGAAAGAAGCATTCTGTGAATCTGCTTTTTGCTATGTTTATTCATCTCAGATAGATAAAGCTTTCTTTAAGTTATGTACCTTGGAAGCTGTGTCATGGACGGATCAGTGAAGGGACATTCAGGAGCACATTCAGGACGATGGTGAAAATGAAAATATCTTCAGATAAAAACTGGAGAGAAGCTCTGTGAGAAACTGCTTTGCAATGTGTGCATTCCACTCAGGGAGTTATACCTTTTTTCTCATAAAGGATTGGAGGATCCCTTTTGGAGAAAAAGCTACCAGGGTACATTCACCATATGGAGGGCTAGGGTGAAAAAGGAAATATCCTCAGGCAAAAACTGGGAAGAAGCTTTCTTTGAAAATGCTTTGTGATAGATGTGTTTATTCATCTCGGATAGATAAAACTTTCTTTATATTATGCAGTTTGGAAACTCCATCATGGACGGATCTGCGATAGGGATATTCGGGATCACATTGAGGCCTAAGGTGAAAAAGGAAATATCTTCCAATAAAAACTGGAAAGAAGCTTTCTCTGAATCTGCTTTTTGATATGTTTATTCATCTCACATAGATGAAACTTTCTTTATAATGCGCAGCTTGAAAACTCTGTCATGGACGGATCCACGAAGGGATATTCGGGATCACGCTCAGTCCTATTGCGTAAAAGGAAATATCTTCAGATTAAAATTGAAGAGAATCTTTCTGAGAAACAGCTTGGTGATGTTTGCATTCCACTCCGGGGATTTTACCTCTTTCCTCATAAGGCTGTGTTTGAACACTGTTCCTGTAAAACCAAGAAAGTGATATTTCAGAGCGCATTGAAGACTATGGTGAAAAGTGAAATATACTCAAATAAAACCCAGAAAGAAGTGTTCCAAGAAACTGCTCTCTGATATGTGCATTCATTTCACAGAGTTAAAGCTTTCCCTACATTGCCCAGTAGGGAAACTCTGTCCTTGAGGAATTTGCAAAGGGATATACAGTGGCACCTGGAGGCCTGTGGTGAGCAAAGAAATGTCTTCCGATGAAAACTGGAGAGAGGATTTCTGAGCAATTGCTTTGGGATGTGTGTGTTCACCTCATAGAGTTAAAGCATTCTTTGGATTGAGCAGTTTGAAATCACTGTTTCTGTGGAATCTGAGGAAGGACATTTGGGAATGCTCTTTAGAATATGGATAAATAAATATCCTCAGATAAAAACGAGAAGGAACTTATCTGTGAACGGCTATGTGTGATGTGAACTCCTCTTACTCAGTTGAGCCTCTGTTTTCATTGAGCAGTTTTCTAACACTGTTTATGTTTAGCGTGCAAAGAGATATTTGGAAGCACTTTGAGGCTAATGGTGAAAAAGGAAATATGTTCAGATAGAAACTGGAGAGAAGCTTTCCGAGGAGCTGCTTTGTGATGGGTGCATTCTACTCATGTGTTATGCCTCTCTTCTCATACAACATCGGAGAAAGCCTTTTGTAGAAAACGGTACCAAGGGATATTCGGGAGCATAGTGATCCCTATGGTGAAAAGGGAAATAGCCTCAGACAAAAAATGGAAAGAAGCTTTCTGTGAAACTGCTTTGTGATAGATATATTTATTCATCTCACATAGATAAAAAATTTCTTTATATTATGCAGTTTGCAAACTCCATCATGGACGGATCNAATATCTTCAGATAAAAGCTGGAGAGAAGGTTTCTGAGAAACTGCTTTGTGATGTGTGCCTTCCACTCAGGGTGTTGTACTTCTTTTTTCATTAGGCAGGGTTTGTACACTGCTCCTGTAAAACTGAAAAAGTGATATTTTGGAGTGCTTTGAAGACTGTGGCGAAAAGTGAAATATCCTCAAGTAAAACCAGAAAGACGCATTCCAAGAAACTGCTCTCTGACATGTGCATTCATTTCGCAGAGTTAAAGCTCACTCTACGTTGCCCAGTTTGGAATCTCTTTCCTTGATGAATCTGCTAAAGGATATTAAGTGGCCCCCGGCAGTCTGTGTTGAGCAAGGAAATGTCTTCCGATGAAACCTGGAGAGAAGCATTCTGAGCAACTGCTTTGTGATGTGTGTAATCATCTCATAGAGTTAAAGCATTCTTTGGATTGAGCAGTGTGAAATCACTGTTTCTGTGGAATCTCATTAAGGACATTTGGGAACGCTGTTTAGAATATGGAGAAAGAAATATACTCAGGAAAAACCAGAAGGAAGTTTTCTGTGAAACTGCTATGTGTTGTGTGAATTCCTCTCACTCATTTCAGCTTCTGTTTTCATTGAGCAGTTTCCTAACACTGTTTATGTTTAGCATGTGAAGGGATATTCGGGAGTGCTTTGAGGTTTACTGTGAAAAAGGAAATATATTCAGATAGAAACTGGAGAGAAGCTTTCCAAGGAACTGCTTTGTGACGTGTGCATTTCACTCACAGTGTTACAACTCTCTTCTCATACAGCATCGGGGAAACCTTTTTGGAGAAAAAAGGCACCAAGGGATATTCGGGAGCGTATTAACGGATGTGGTGAAAAGGCAAATAGTGTCAAACAACAACTGGAAAGAACCTTTCTGTGAAACTGTTTTGTGGTATGTGTTTTCATGTCAGATAGATAATGCTTTCTTTACATTATGCAGCATGGAAACTCTGTCATGGATGGATCTGCGAAGGGACATTCGGGAGCACATTTACACCTATGGTGAAAAAAGAAATATCTTCAGATAAAAACTGGAAAGTGTCTTTCTGTGAATCTGCTTTTTGCTGTGTTTATTCATCTCACATAGATAAAGCTTTCTTTACATTACACAGCTTGGAAACTCCATCATGTACGGATCTGTGAAGGAATATTTGGGAGCACATTCAAGACTATGGTGAAAAAGCAAATATTTTCAGATAAAAACCGTAGAGAAGCATTCTGAGAAACTGTTTTGTGATGTGTGCATTCCACTCATGAAGTTATACCTCTTTTCTCATAAGACAGTACTTGAACACTGTTCCTGTAAAACTGAAAAAGTGATATTTCAGAGCACATTGAAGACTATAGCGAACAGTGAAATATCCTCAAATAAAACTCAGAAAGAAGTGTTGCAAGAAACAGCTCTCTGACATGTGCATTCATTTCACAGAGTTAAAGCTTACTCTACATTCACCAGTTTGTAAGCTCTGTCTTTGGGGAATCTACGAAGGGATATAAAGTGAGTCCCAGAGTTCTGTGTTGAGCCAGGAAATTTCTTCCATTGAAAACTGCAGAGAAGTTTTCTGAGCAACTGCCTGTGATGTGTGTATTCTTCTCATAGAGTTAAATCATTCTTTGTATTGAGCAATTTGAAATCACTGTTTCTGTGGAACCTGAGAAAAGACATTTGGGAATGCTCTTTAGAATATGCTGAAAAGAAATACCCTCAGATAAAACCAGAAGGAAGCTTTCTGTGAAACTGCTCTGTGTCTTGTGAATTCCACTTGCACTGTTTAGCTTCTGCTTTCAATGAGCAGTATTCTAACACTGTTTTTGTGCAGTGTGTGAAGGGATATTAGGGAGCCCTTTGAGACTTATGTTGAAAACGGAAATACCTTCAGATAGAAAATGGAGAGAAGTTTTCTGAGGAGCTGCTTTGTGAGGTGTGCATTCCACTCATAGAGTTATACCTTTCTTCTCAGAGAGGTTTGGGAAATCCCTTTTGGAGAAGAAGCTAAAAGGGGACATTTGGGAGTATACGGACGACTATGGTGAAAAAGGGTATATCCTCAGACAAAAGCTGGAAAGAAGATTTCTGTGAAAGTGCTTTGTGATAGAATATGTTTATTCATCTAACATAGATAAAACTTTCTTTATATTATGCAGGTTGGAAACTCTGTCATCTAAAGATCCATGAAGGAACTGTCGGGAGCACTTTCAAGACTATGGTGAAAAGGAAATATGTTCAGATAAAACTGGATAGAAGCTTTCTGAGGAACTGCTTTGTGATGTGTGTATTCATCTCATAGAGTTAAACCATTCCTTGGATTAAACAGTTTGAAATGACTGTTTCAGTGGAACCTGAGAATGGATATTTGGGAATGTTCTTTAGAATATGCTGAAAAAGAAATACACTCTGATTAAAACCAGAAAGAAGCTTTCTGTGAAAGTGCTCTGTGTCGTGTGAATTCCACTCACACAGTTCAGCTTTTCTTTTCATTGAGCAGTATTCTAACACTGTGTTTAGTCTGTGAAGTGATATTCGGGAGAGCTTTGAGGCTTAGGGTGTAAAAAGAAATATGTTCAGATAGGAACTGGAAAGAAGCTTTCCCAGGAAATGCTCTGTGACATGTGCATTCCACTCACAGTGTTATACCTTTCTTCTCATAGAGTATGGGAGAATCCCTTTTGGAGAAAAAGCTACCAAGGTACATTCGGGAGTATGTGGACCGCTATGATGAAAAAGGAAATATTCTTAGACCAAAACTGGAAAAAAACTTTCTGTGAAACTGCTTTGTGTTAGATATATTTATTCATCTCACATAGATAAAACTTTCATTACATTACACAGTTTGGAAACTCCGTCATGGATCGGATCTGCGACGGGACATTCAGGAGCACATTCAGGCCTGTGGTGAAAAAGGAAATATCCTCAGATAGAAACTGGAGAGAATCTTTCTGAGAAACTGCTTTGTGGTGTGTGCATTACACACAGGGAGTTATACCTCTTTTCTCATAAGGCAGTGTTTGAACACTGTTCCTGTAACCGAAAAAGTGATATTTCGGAGTGCATTGAAGACTATGGCAAAAAGTGAAATATCCTCAAATAAAACCCAAAGGAAGTGTTCCAAGAAACTGCTCTCTGATGTGCATTCATTTCAGAGTGTTAAAGCCTACTCTACATTGCCCTGTTTTGAAACTCTGTCTTTGAGGAATCTGCGAAGGGATATTAAATGGCACCAGGAGGCCTGGGGTGAGCAACAAAATGTCTTCTGACGAAAAGTGGAGAGAAAATTTCTGAGCAACTGCTTTGTGATGTGTGTATTCATCTCATAGAGTTAAAGCATTCTTTCCATTGAGCAGTTTGATATCACTGTTTCTGTGGAACCTGAGAAAGGACGTTTGGGATGGCTCCTTAGAATATGCTGAAAAGAAATACCCTCAGATAAAACCATAAGGAAGCTCTCTGTGAAACTGCTCTGTGTAGTGTGAATTCAACTCACACAGTAAAACTTCTCTTTTCATTGAGCAGTATTCTAACACTGTTTTTGTTTAGTCTGTGAAGGGATATTCGGGAGCACTTTGAGGCTTATGGTGAAAACAGAAATACCTTCAAATGGAAACTGGAGAGAAGCTTTCTGAGGAGTTGTTTTGTGACGTGTGCATTCCACTCACAGAATTATACCTTTTTTCTCATAGAGGCTTGGGGAATCCCTCTTGGAGAAAAAGCTACCAAGGGACATTTGGGAGTATATGGACGGCCACGGTGAAAAGGAAATATCCACAGACAAAACTGGAAAAAAGGTTTCTGTGATACTGCTTTGTGATAGATCATTTATTCATCTCACATAAGTAAAACTTTCATTATATTACGGCGTTTGGAAACTCTCTCACGGACGGATTCATGAAGGGACATTTTGGAGCACCTTCAGGCCTATGTTGAAAAGGAAGTATCTTCAGATAAAACTGGAGAGAAGCTTTCTGAGAAACTGCTTCCTGATGTGTGCATTCCACTCAGGCAGTTATACCTCTCTTCTCATAAGGCAGTGTTTGAACACCGTTCCTGTAAAACCGAAAAAGTCATATTTCGGAACGCATTGAAGACTATGGCGAAAAGTGAAATATCCTCAAATAAAATTCAGAAAGAAGCGCTCCAAGAAACAGCTCTCTGTTTTGGGCATTCGTTTCACAGAGTTAAAACTTACTCTACATGAGCCAGTTTGGAAACTCTGTCTTTGAGGAATCTTTGATGGGTTATTAAGTGGCGCCTAGAGGTCTGTGTTGAGCAAGGAAACGTGTTCTGATGGAAGCTGGAGAGAAGTTTTCTGAGCAACTGCCTGTGATGTGTGTATTCATTTCATAGAGTTAAATCATTCTTTGGATTGAGCAGTTTGATATCACTGTGTCTGTGGAAGCTGGCAAAGGACATTTGGGAGCACTCTTTAGAATATGCTGAAAAAGAAATACCCTCAGAAAAAACCAGAAAGAAGCTTTCTGTGAAGCATCTCTGTGTCATGTGAGTTTCACTCTCACAGTTAAGCTTCTCTTTTCATTGAGCAGTATTCTAATACTGCTTTTTATAGTCTTTGAAGGGATTTTCGGGATCGCTTCGAGGCTTGTGTTGAAAACGGAATACCTTCAGATAGAAACTGGAGAGAAGCTTTCCGAGGAGCTGCCTTGTGACGTGTGCATTCCACTCACAGAGTTATTCTTTTTTTCTCATAGAGGATTGGGGAATCCCTTTTGGAGAAAAACCTACCAGGAGACATTCGGTATTATATGGATGGCTATGGGGAAAAAGGAAATATCCTCAGACAAAAACTGGAAAGAAGCTTTCAGTGAAACTGCTTTCTGATAGGTATGTTTATTCATCTCACATAGATAAAACTTTCTTTATATTGGCTGGGCGCAGTGGCTCAAGCCTGTAATCCCAGCACTTTGGGAGACCGAGACGGGCGGATCACGAGGTCAGGAGAACGAGACCATCCTGGCTAACATAGTGAAACCCCGTCTCTACTAAAAAATACAAAAATCTAGCGGGGCAAGGTGGCAGGCGCCTGTAGTCCCAGCTACTCGGGAGGCTGAGGCAGGAGAATGGCATGAACCCCGGAGGCGGAGCTTGCAGTGAGCTGAGATCCGGCCACTGCACTCCAGCCTGGGCGACAGAGTGAGACTCCGTCTCAAAAAAAAAACAACTTTCTTTATATTACGCAGTTTGCAATCCCCGTCATGGACGGATCCACGAAGGGACATTCGGGAACACGTTCAGGACTATGGTGAAAAAGAAAATGTCTTCAGATAAAAACTGGAGAGAAGTTTTCTGAGAAACTGCTTTGTGAAGTGCGCCTTCCATTCAGGGAGTTATACCTCTTTTCTCATAAGGCAGTGTTTGAACACTCTTCTTGTAAAACCAAAACAGTGATTTTTTGGAGCGCATTGAAGACTATGGCGAAAAGTGAAATATCCTCAAATAAAACCCAGAAAGAAGAGTTCCAAGAAACTGCTCTCTGCTATGTGCTTTCATTTCAGAGTTAAAGCTTACTCTACGTTGCCCAGTTTGGAAACTCTGTCTTGATTAATCTGCGAAGGGATATTAAGTGGCTCCCGGAGGCCTGCGGTGAACAAGGAAATGCCTTCCATTGAAACCTGGAGAGAAATCTTCTGAGCAAGTGCTTTGTGATGTGTGTATTCATCTCATACAGTTAAATCATTCTTTGGATTGAGCAGTTTGAAATCACTGTTTCTGTGGAAGCTGAGAAAGGACACTTGGGAATGCTCTTTAGAATATGCTGAAAAGAAATACCCTCAGATAAAACCGGAAGCAAGCTTTCTGTGAAACTGTTCTATGTCATGTGAATTTCACCTGCATAATTAATGTTCTCTTTTCATTGAGAAGTATTCTAACATGGCTCTTGTTTAGTCTGAGAAGTGTTATTCGGGAGCGCTTTGAGGCTTATGGTGAAAACACAAATATCTTCAGATAGAAACTGGACAGAAGCTTTCCAAGGAGTGGCTTTGTGATGTGTGCATTCCACTCACAGTGATGACATTCTTTTCATAGAGGATTGGTGAATCCCTCTTGGAGAAAAGGCTACCAAGGGACATTCGGGAGTATATGGATGGCTAGGGTGAAAAGGAAAGATCCTCAGACAAAACTGGAAAGAAGCTTTCTGTGAAACTGCTTTGTGATAGATATGTTTGTTAAATTCACATAGGTAACACTTTTTTTATGTTACGCAGTTTGGGAACTCCATCATGGACGGATCCGTGAAGGGACATTCAGGAGCACCTTCAGGCCTATGGTGAAAAAGGAAATATCTTCAGAAAAAAACTGGAGAGAAGCTTTCTGAGAAACTGCTTTGTGATGTTTGCATTCCACTCAGGGAGTTATACTTCTTATCTCATAAGGCGGTGTTTGAACACAGTTCCTGTAAAATCGAAAAAGTGATATTTTGGAGTGCATTAGAGACAATGGTGAAAGTGAAATATCCTCAAATAAAACGCAGAAAGAAGCGCTCCAAGAAATTGCTCTCCGTTATGTGCATTCATTTCACAGAGTTAAAGTTTACAATTCGCAGTTTGGAAATTCTGTCTTTGAGGAATATGCGAAGGGATATTAAGTGGTGTCCGGAGGCCTCTGGCGAGCAAGGAAATGTCTTCCGATGATAACTGGACAGAAGCTTTCTGAGCAACTGCTTTGTGATGTGTGTATTCATTTCATAGAGTTAAAGCATTCTCTGGATTGAGCAGTTTGAAATCACTGTGTATGTGGAACCTGAGGAAGGACGTTTTGGAACGCTCTTTAGATTATGCTGAAAAAGAAATACCCTCAGATAAACAGCAGATGGAAGCTATCTGTGAAACTGCTCTGTGTCATGTGAATTTCACTCGCACACTTCAGCTTCTCCTTTCATTGAGCAGTATTTTAACACCGTTTTTTCTAGTCTGCACAGGGATATTCGTTAATACTTTGAGGCTTATGGTGAAAACGGAAATATCTTCAGATAGAAACTGGAGAGAAGTTTTCTGACTAGCTGCTTTCTGAAGTGTGCATTCCACTCACAGAGTTATACCTTTCTTCACTTAGAGGATTGGGGAATCCCTTTTTGAGAAAAAGCTACCAAGGGACATTCAGGAGTATATGAATGGCCATGGTGAAAATGGAAATATCCCCTGACAAAAACTGGAAAGAAGCTTTCTGTGAAACCGCTTTGTGATAGATATGTTTACTCATCTCACATAGATAAAAATTTCTTTATATTACACAATTTGGAAACTCCGTCATGGACGGATCCGCAGAGAGATATTCGGGAGCACATTCAGCCCTATGGTGAAGAAGGAAATATCTTCAGTTAAAAACTGGAGAGAAGATTTCTGAGAAAGTGCTTTGTGATGTGTGCATTCCACTCAGGGAGTTATACCTCTTTTCTCATAAGGCAGTGTTTGAACACTGTTCCTGTAAAACCGAAAAAGTGATATTTTGGAGCTCCTTAAGACTATGGTGAAAAGTGAAATATCCTGAAATAAAAGCCAGAAAGAAGCCTACCAAGAAAGAATTCTCTGATATATGCATTCATTTCACAGAGTTAAAACTTACTCTATGTAGCCCAGTTTGGAAACTCTGTCTTTGAGGAATCTGTGAAGGGATATTAAATGACACTTGGAGGCCTGTGGTGAGCAAGGAAATGTCTTCGGCTGAAAATTGGAGAGAAGCTTTCTGAGAAATTGCTTTGTGATGTGTGCATTCACCTCATAGAGTTAAATCATTCTTTGGATTAAGCAGTTTGAAATCACTGCTTCTGTAGAATCTGAGGAAGGACATTTGGGAATGATCTTTAAAATATGGAGAAAGAAATATCCTCCGATAAAACCAGAAGGAAGCTTTTGTGAAACTGATGCATCATGTTAATTACTCTCACTAAGTTTAGCTTCTCTTTTCATTTAGAAGTTTTCTAACACTGTTTATGTTTAGCGTGCAAAGGGATATTCAGGAGCGCTTTGAGGCTTATGGTGAAAAAGAAAATATGTTCAGATAGAAACTGGAGAGATGCTTTCCGAAGAACTGCTTTGTGACGTTTGCATTCCACTCACAGTGTTTTACCTCTCTTCTCATACAGCATCAGGGAAACTCTTTTGGAGAAAAAAGTACCAAGGCATATTCGGGAGCAAATTAATGCCTATGGTGAAATAGGAAATAGCCTCAGACAAAAACTGGAAAGAAGCTTTCTGTGAAACTGCTCTGTGATATGTGTATTCATCTCACAGAGATAAAGCTTTCTTTACATTAGGCAGCTTGGAAACTCTGTCATGGACAGATCAGCGAAGGGACATTCGGGAGCACATTGAGGACTATGGTGAAAAAGGAAATATCTTCAGATAAATACTGGAAAGAAGCTTTCTGTGAACCTGCTTTTTGCTACGTGTATTCATCTCACATAGATAAAGCTGTCTTTACATTACCTAGCTTGGAAACTCTGTCATGGACGGTTCCGCGAATGGACATTCAGGATCACATTCAGGACTATGGTGAAAAAGGAAATATCTTCAGATTAAAACAGAAGCTTTCTGAGAAACTGTTTTGTGATGTGTGCATTCCACTCAGGGACTTTTACCTCTTTTCTCATAAGGCAGTGTTTGAACACTGTTCCTGTAAAACCGAAAAAGTGATATTTTGGAGGGCATTGAAGACTATGGCGAAAAGTGAAATGTCTTCAAATAAAACCCAGAAAGAAGCGTTCCAAGAAGCTGCCCTCTGACATACGCATTCACCACACAGAGTTAAAGCTTACTCTACATTGCCAGTTTGGAAACTCTGTCTTTGAGGAATCTGTGAAGGGATAATAAGTGGCGCCCAGAGCCTGTGATGACCAAGGAAATGTATTCTGTGGAGTAATGGAGAGAAGCTTTCTGAGCAACTGCTTTGTGATGTGTGTATTCATCTCATAGAGTTAAATCATTCTTTGGGGTGAGCAGTTTGAAATCACTGTTTCTGTGGAACCTGAGAAAGGATCTTTGGGAACACTCTATAGAATATGCTGAAAAAGAAATACCCTCAGATAAAAACCAGAAGGAAGCTTTCTGTAAAACTGCTATGTGTCATGTGAATTCCTGTCGCTCAGTTAAGCTTCTCTTTTCATTGAGCAATTTTATATCACTGTTTATGTTTATGGTTGGAAGGGATATTCGGGAGCACTTTGAGGCTTATTTTGAAAAAGGAAATATGTTCAGATAGAAATTGGAGAGAAGCTTTCCCAGGAACTGCTTTGTGACGTGTGCATTCCACTCACAATGTTATACCTCTCTTCTCATACAGCATCGGGGAATCCCTTTCGGAGAAAAAGGTACCAAGAGATATCTGGGAGCATATTGACGCCTATGGTGAAAAGGGAAATAGCCTCAGACAAAAACTGGAAAGAAGCTTTCTGTGAAACTGCTCTGTAATATGTGTATTCATCTCACATAGATAAATCTTCCTTTACCTTATGCAGCTTGGAACCTCTGTCATGCACAGATCTGCGAAGGGACATTCGGGAGCACCTGCAGGACTATGGTGAAAAAGGAAACATCATCAGATAAAAATTGGAAAGAAGCTTTCTGTAAATCTGCTTTTCCTATGTTTATTCATCTCACATAGATAAAGCTCTCTTTACATTATGCAGCTTGGAAACTCCGTCATGGACGGATCAACGATGGGATATTTGGGACGACATTCAGGCCTATGGTGAAAAATGAAATATATTCAGATAAAAAGTGGAGAGATGCTTTCTAAGAAACTGCTTTGTGATGTGTGCGTTCCACTCAGGAAATTAAACCTCTTTTGTCATAAGGCAGTGTTTGAACACTGTTCCTGAAAAACCGAAAAAGTGATATTTCGGAGGGCATTGATGACTATGGTGAAAAGTGAAATATCCTCCAATAAAACCCAGAAAGAAGTGTTCCAAGAAACTGCTCTCTTATACGTGCATTCATTTCACAGAGTTAAAGCATACTCTACATTGTCCAGTTTTTTACACTGTGTCTTTGAGGAATCTGTGAAGGGACATTAAGTGGCACCTGGAGGTGTGTGGTGAGCCACGACATGTCTTCCTATGAAAACTGGAGAGAAGCTTTCTGAGCAACTGCTTTGTGATGTGTGTATTCATCTCATAGAGTTAAACCGTTCTTTATATTGAGCAGTTTGAAATCACTGTTTCTGTGGAATCTGAGGATGGACATTTGGGAATGCTCTTTAGAGTATAGAGAAAGAAATATCCTTAGATAAAAACCATAAGGAAGCTTTCTGTGAAACTGCTCTGTGTCGTGTGAATTCCTCTCTCTCAGTTAAGCTTCTCTTTTCATTGAGCAGTTTTCTAACACTGTTTATGTTTAGGGTGTGAAGGGATATTCGGGAGCGCTTTGAGGCTAACCTTCAAAAAGGAAATATGTTCAGATAGAAACTGGAGAGAAGCTTTCTGAGGAACTGCTTTGTGACGTGTGCATTCCACTCACAGTGTTATACCTCTCTTCTCATACATGATCGGGGAAACCTGTTCAGTGAAACTGTTCCATGACATGAGTATTCATTTCACATAGATAAAGCTCTCTTTACATTACGCAGCTTGGAAACACTGTCATGGACGGATCCGCGAAGGGATATTCGGGATCACATTCAGGACTATAGTGAAAAAGGAAATATGTTCAGATAAAAACTGGGAAGAAGCGTTCTGTGAATCTGCTTTTTGCAATGTTTATTCATCTCACATAGGTAAAACTTTCTTTATATTACACAGTTTGGAAACTCCGTCATGGATGGATCCGTGAAGGGACATTCCGGAGCACATTCAGGCCTATGGTGAAAAAGAAAATATCTTCAGATAAAAACTGGAGAGAAGCTTTCTGAGAAACTGCTTTGTGATGTGTGCATTCCACTCAGGGAATTATACCTCTTTTCTCATAAGGCAGTGTTTGAACC
>NW_016826380.1:17270-20691 GCF_001698545.2 Rhinopithecus bieti
ATTTATAATCCTTTGGGTATATACCCAGTAGTGGGATGGCTGGGTCATATGGTACATCTAGTTCTAGATCCTTGAGGAATCGCCATATTGTTTATTATGGTGAAAAGTGAAATATCCTCAAATAAAACCCAGAAAGAAGTGTTCCAAGAAACTGCTCTCTTATATGTGCATTCATTTCACAGAGTTAAAGCTCACTTTACGTTGCCCAGTTTGGAAACTCTGTGTTGAGGAATCTGCAAAGGGTTATTAAGTGGCACCCGGAGACCTGTGGTGAGCAAGGAAATGTCTTCCTTTTAAAACTGGAGAGAAGCTTTCTGAGCAATTGCTTTGTGACGTGTGTATTCATGTCATAGAGCTAAATCATTCTTTGGATTCAGCAGTTTGAAATCACTGTTTCTGTGGAACCTGAGAAAGGACATTTGGGAACGCTCTTTAAAATGTGCTGAAAAAGAAATACCCTCAGATGAAAACCAGAAGAAAGCTTTCTGAGAAACTGCTCTGTGTTGTGTGTATTCCACTCGCAAAGTTAAGCTTCTCTACTCATTGAGCAGTATTCTAACACTTTTTTTGTTTAGTCTGCAAAGTGATATTCAGGAGCGCTTTGAGTCTTATGGTGAAAACGGAAATGTCTTCAGATCGAAACTGGAGAGATGTTTTCCGATTAGCTGCTTTGTGACATGTGCATTCCACTCACAGAGCTATTCCTTTCTTCTCATAGAGGATTGGGGAATCCCTTTTGGAGAAAGAGCTACCAAGGGATATTCAGGAGCATTTTGACGCCTATGGTGAAAAGGGAAATAGGCTCAGACAAAAACTGGAAAGATGATTTCTGTGAAACTGCTCTGTAATATGTGTATTCATCTCACATAGATAAAGCTTTCTTTACATTATGCAGCTTGGAAACTGAGTCATGGACGGAACCGTGAAGGGACATTCTGGAGCCCATTCAGGACTGCGGTGAAAAGGAAATATTTTCAGATAAAACTGGAAAGAAGCTTTCTGTGAATCTGCGTTTTGCTATAATTATTTATCTCACGTAGATAAAGCTTTCTTTACATTATGCAGCTTGGAAACTCACTCATGGACGGATCCGCAAAGGGACATTCGGGAGCACATTCGGGACTATGGTGAAAAGGGAAATATCTTCAGAAAAAACTGGAAAGAAGCTTTCTGTGATTCTGTTCTTTGCTATGTTTATTCATCTCACATAGATAAAGCTTTATTTACTTTACGCAGCTTGGAAACTCTGTCATGGATGGTTCCATTAAGGGATTTTCGGGAGCACACTCAGGAGTATGGTGAAAATGGAAATATCTTCAGATAAAAACTGGAGAGAAGCTTTCTGAAAACTGTTTTGTGATGTGTGCATTCCACACAGGGAGTAATACCTCTTTTCTCATAAGGCAGTGTTTGAACACTGTTCCTGTAAAACCAAAAAGGTGATATTTCGAAGCGCATTGAAGACCATGGCGAAAAGTGAACTGTCCTCAAAAATAGCCCAGAAAGAAGCATTCCAGGAAACTGCTCTCTGATATGTGTATTCATTTCACAGAGTTAAAGCTTACTCTACATTGCCCAGTTTGGAAACTCTGGCATTGAGGAATCTGCAAAGGGATATTATGTGGCGCCTGAAGGCCTGTGGTGAACAAGTAAATATCTTCCATTGAAAACTGGAGAGAAGCTTTGTGAACAATTGCTTTGTGACGTGTGTATTCATCTCATAGAGTTAAATCATTCTTTGGATTGAGCAGCTTGAAATCACTGTTTCTTTGGAATCTGAGGAAGGACATTTGGGAACACTCTTTAGAATATGGAGAAGGAAATATCCTCAGATATAAACCAGAAGGAAGCTTTCTGTGAAACTGCTATGTGTCGTGTGAATTCCTCTTGCTCAGTTTAGTTTCTGTTTTCATTGAGCAGTTTTCTAACACTGTTTATGTTTAGCGTGCGAAGGGATATTCGGGAGCGCTTTGAAGCTTATGGTGAAAAAGGAAATACGTTCGGATAGACACTGGAGAGAAGGTTTCGAAGAGTTGCTTTGTGACGTGTGCATTCCACTCACAGAGTTATATCTTTCTTCTCATAGAGAATTGTGGAATCCCTTTTGGAGAAAAAGCTACCAAGGAACATACAGGAGTATATGGACGGCTATGGTGAAAAAGGGAATATCCTCAGACAAAACCTGGAAAGAAGCTTTTTGTGAAACTGCTTTGTGATGTGTGTATTCTTCTCATAGAGTTAAGTCATTCTTTGTAGTGAGGAGTTTGAAATCACTGTTTTGTGGAACCTGAGAAAGGACATTTGGGAACACTCTTTAGAATATGCTAAATAAGAAATACCCTGTGATAAAAACCAGAAGGAAGCATTCTGTGAAACTGCTCTGTGTCATTTAAATTCCAGTCACATAGTTCAGCTTGTCTTTTCATTGAGCAGTATTCTAACACTGTTTTTGTTTATTCTGCGAAGGGATATTCGGGAGAGCTTTGAGGCTTACAGTGAAAACGGAAATATCTTCAGATAGAAACTGGAGAGAAGCTTTCCAAGGAGTTGCTTTGTGATGTGTGCATTCCACTCAGGGAGTTTTACCTCTTTCCTCATAAGGCAGTGTTTGAACACTGTTTTCTGTAAAACTGAAAAAGTGATATATCGAAGTGCATTGAAGACTATAGCGAAAAGTGAAATATCCTCAAATAAAACCCAGTAAGAAGTGTTCCAGGAAACCGCTCTCTGATATGTGCATTCATTTCACAGTGTTAAAGCTTACTCCACATAGGCCAGTTTGGAAACTCTATGTTTGAGGAATCTGCGAAGGAATATTAAGCGGCGCCCGGAGGTCTGTGGTGAGCAAGGAAATGTCTTCTGTTTAAAACTGGAGAGAAGCTTTGTGAGCAACTGCTTTGTGATGGGTGTATTCATCTCATAGACTTAAATCATTCTTTGAATTGACCACACTGAAATCACTTTTCTGTGGTATCTCAGGAAGGACATTTGGGAACATTCTTTAGAATATGAAGAAAGAACTATCCTCAGATAAAAACCAGAAGGAAGCTTTCTGTGAATCTGCTATCTGTCGTTTGAATTCCTCTGGCTCAGTTAAGCTTACCTTTTCACTGAGCAGTTTTCTAACACTCTTTATGTTTAGTGTGCAAAGGGATATTCGGGAGCACTTTGAGGCTTACGGTGAAAAAAGAAATATGTTCAGATAAAAACTTGAGAGAAGCTTTCCGAGGAGCTGCTTTGTGATGTGTACATTTCACTCACGGAGTTATACTTTTCTTTACTTAGAGGATTGGGGAATCCCTTTTGGAGAAAAGCTTCCAAGGGACAATCGGGAGTATATGGGTGGCTACAGGGAAAAGGAAATATCCTCAGACAAAACTGGAAAGAAGCTGTCTGTGAAACTGCTTTGTGATAGATATGT
>NW_016826380.1:24709-28696 GCF_001698545.2 Rhinopithecus bieti
TTCAGAGCGCATTGAAGACTATGGTGAGAAGTGAAATATTCTCAAATAAAATCCAGAAAAAAACGTTCCAAGAAACTCCTCTCTGAGATGGGCATTCATTTCACAGAGTTAAAGCTAACTCTACCTTGCCCAGTTTGGAAACTCTGTCTTTGAGGAATCTGCGAAGGGGTATTATGTCGGGCCCGGCGGTCTGTGGTGAGCAAGAAAATGTTTTCCGTTGAAAACTGGAAAAAAACTTTCTTAGCAAGTGCTCTGTGATGTGTGTATTCATCTCATAGAGTTAAAGCATTCTTTGGATTCAGCAGTTTGAAATCACTGTTTCTGTGGAACCTGAGAAAGGACATTTGGGAACGCACTTTAGAAGGTGCTGAAAAGAAATACCCTCAGATAAAACCAGAAGAAAGCTTTCTGTGAAACTGCTCTGTGTCGTGTAAATTCCACTCCCACAGTTAAGCTTCTTTTAACTGAGCTGTATTCTAACACTGTTTTGTTTTGTCTGTTTAGGGATATTCGGGAGCGCTTTGAGGATTATGGTGAAAACGGAAATATCTTCAGATAGAAACTGGAGAGAAGCTTTCTGAGGAACTGCTTTGTGACGTGTGCATTCCACTCACAGTGTTATACCTCTTTTCTCATACAGCATCGGGGAAAGCCTTTCTCTGAAACTGTTCTGTGATATGTATATTCATCTCACATCTACAATGCTTTCTTTACATTACACTGCTTAGAAACTGGAGAGAAGGTTTCCGAGGAGCTGCTTTGTGACATGTGCATTCCACTCACAGAGTTGTACCTTTCTTCTCATAGAGGACTGGGGAATCCCTTTTGGAGACAAAGTTACCAAGGGACATTCAGGAGTATTTGGACGGCTATGGTGAAAAGGAAATATCCTCATACAAAACTGGACAGAAGATTTCTGTGAAACTGGTTTGTGATAGATATGCTTATTCATCTCACACAGATAAAGAAGCTTTCCGAGGAACTGCTTTGTGACGTGTGCATTCCACTCACAGTATTATATCACTCTTCTCATACAGCATCGGAGAAACCCTTTCAGAGGAAAAGGTACCAAGGGATATCTGGGAGCATATTGACACCTATGGTGTAAAGGGAAATAGCCTCAGACAAAACTGAAAAGAAGCTGTCTGTGGAAGTGCTCTGTGCCATGTGTATTCATCTCACATAGACAAAGCTTTCTTTACATTACGCAGGTTGGAAACTCTGTTATGGACGGATCCACGAAGGGACATTCGGGAGCTCATTCAGGACTATGGTGAAAAGGAAATATCTTCTGATAAAACTGTAAAGAAACTGTCTGTGAATCTGATTTTGCTATGTTTCTTCATCTCACATAGATAAAACTTTCTTTATATTATGCAGTTTGGAAACTCCGTCATGGACGGATCTGTGAAGGGACATTCGGGAGCACATTCAGGCCTAAGGTGAAAAGGAAATATCTTCAGATAGAAACTGGAGAGAAACTTTCCCAAGAACTGCTTTGTGACGTGTGCATCCCACTCACAGTGTTATACCTCCGTTTTCTTACAGCATCTTGGAAACCCTTTCTGTTGAACTGTTCTGTGATATGTGTATTCATCTCACAAAGATAAAGCTTTCTTTACATTATGCAGCTTGGAAGTCCTGTCGTGAAGGGATCCGTGAAAGGATATTCGGGAGCACATTCAGGACTATGGTGAAAAGGAAATATCTTCAGATAAAACTGGAAAGAACTTTCTGTGAGACTGGTTTTGCTATGTTTATTCATCTCACATAGATAAATCTTTCTTTATATTTCACAGGTGGAAACTCCATCATGGATGGATCCGCGAAGGGACATTCGGGACCAGATTCAGACCTATGATGAAAAAGGAAATATATTCAGATAAAAACTGGAGAGAAGCTTTCTGAGAATCTGCTTTCTGTTAGATGTTTATTCATCTCACATAGATAAAGCTTTCTTTGTATTGCACAGTTTGGAAACTCGGTCATGGACGGACCCATGAAGGGACATTCGGGAGCACATTCAGGCCTATGGTGAAAAAGAAAAGATCTTGAAATAAAAACCGGAGAGAAGCTTTCTGAGAAACTAATTTGTGATGTGTGCATTCCACTCAGGGAGTTATACCTCTTTTCTCATAAGGCAGGGTTTGAACACCGTTCCTGTAAAACCAAAAAAGTGATATTTCAGAGCTCATTGCAGACTATGGCAGAAAGTGAAATACACTAAAATAAAAAACACAAAGAGGTGTTCCAAGAAACTGCTCTCTGATATGCATATTCATTTCAGAGTTAAAACTTACTGTACTTTTCCCAGTTTGGAATCTTTGTCTTGAGAAATCTGCAAAAGGCCATTAGTGGTACCCGGAGGTCTGTGGTGAGCACAGAAATGTCTTCCGATGAAAACTGTCAGAAAGGTTTCTGAGCAACTGCTTTGTGATGTGTGTATTCATCTCATAGAGTTAAACCATTCTTTGGATTGAGCAGTTTGAAATCACTGATTCTGTGGAACCTGAGGAAGGACATTTGGGAACACTCTTTAGAATATGGAGAAAGAAATATCCTCAGATAAAAATCAGAAGGAAGCTTTCTGTGAAACTGCTATGTGTCACGTGAATTCTTCTCACTTACTTAAGCTTCTCTTTTCATTGAGCTGTTTTCTAACACTGTTTATGTTTAGCATGCAAAGGGATATTCGGCAGCGCTTAGAGGCTTACTGTGAAAAAGGAAATATGTTCAGATAGAAACTGGAGAGAAGCTTCTGAGAAACTGCTTTGTGATGTGTGCATTCCACTCAGGGAGTTATACATCTTTCCTCCCAAGGCAGTGTTTGATCACTGTTCCTGTAAAACCTAAAAAGTGATATTTTGGAGTGCATTGAAGACTATGACGAAAAGTGAAATATCCTCAAATAAAATCCAGAAAGAAGCGTTCCAAGAAACTGCTGTCTGATATGTGCATTCATTTCAGAGAGATAAAGCTTATCCTAGGTTGCCCAATTTGGAAACTCTGTCTTTGAGGAATCTGTGAACTGTTATTAAGTGGTGCCCTGAAGCCTGTGGTGAGTAAGGAAATGTCTTCCGTTGAAACCTGGAGAGAAGCTTTCTTAGCAACTGCTTTGTGATGTGTGTATTCTTCTCATAGAGTTAAATCATTCCATGGATTGAGCAGTTTGAAATTACTGTTTCTGTGGAATCGGAAAAAGGACATATGGGAACGCTCTTTAGAATATGCTGAAAAAGTAATACCCTCAGAAAAAACCAGAAGGAACCTTTCTGTGAAACTGCTCTGTGTAATGTGAATTCCACTCACACAGTTACGCTTCTCTTTCCATTGATCAGTATTCTAACACTGTCTTTAGTCTGCAAAGGAATATTCGGGAGCACTTTGAGGCTTATGGTGAAAACGGAAATATCTTCAGATAGAAACTGGAGAGAATCTTTCCGAGGAGCTGTTTTGTGACGTGTCCATTCCACTCCCAGAGTTATACCTTTCTTCCCATAGAGGATTGGGGAATCCGTTTTGGAGAAAATGCTACCAAGGGACATTCGGTAGTATATGGACAGCTGTGGTGAAAAAGGAAATATCCTTCGACAAATACTGGAAAGCTCAAATAAAAGCCAGAAAGAAGCTTTCGAAGAAACTGCTCTCTGATATGTACATTCATTTCACAGATTGAAAGCTATCTCTACACTGCTTAGTTTAGAAACTCTGTCTTTGAGGTATCTGTGAAGGGATATCAAGTGGCGCCCGGAGACCTATGGTGAACAATTAAATGACATCCATTGAAAACCGGAGAGAAGCTTTCTGAGCAACTGCTTTGCGATGTGTGTATTCATCTCAGAGAGTTTAATCATTCTTTGGATTGAGCAGTTTTAAATCAGTGTTTGTGTGGAACCTGAGAAAGGACATTTGGGAACGCTCTTTACAATATGCTGAAAAAGATATAACCTCAGATTAAAACCAGAAGGAAGCTTTCTGTGAAACTGC
>NW_016826380.1:29414-32222 GCF_001698545.2 Rhinopithecus bieti
GTTCCTGTAAAACCGAAAAAGTGATATTTTGGAGCACATTGAAGACTGTGGTGAAAAGTGAAATATCCTCAAATAAAACCCTGAAAGAACTGTTCCAAGAAACTGCTCTCTGATATGTGCATTCATTTCACAGAGTTAAAGCTTACTCTACATTGCCCAGTTTGGAAACTCTGTCTTTGAGGAATCTTCAAAGGGATACTAAGTGGCACCCGTAGGCCTGCGGTGAGCAACCATATGTCTTCTGTTGAAAACTGGAGGGAAGCTTTCTGAGCAACTGCTTTGTGACGTGTGTATTCTTCTCATAAAGTTAAATCATTCTTTGTATTGAACAGTTTGAAATCACTGTTTCTGTGGAATCTGTTGAAGGACATTTGGGAACGCTCTTTAGAATATAGAGAAAGAAATATCCTCACACAACAACCAGAAGGAAGATTTCTGTGAAACTGCTATGTATCATGTGAATTCCTTTTGCTCAGTTAAGCTTCTCTTTTCATTGAGCAGTTTTCTGACACTGTTTATGCTTGGCGTGTGAAGGGATATTTGGGAGTGCTTTGAGGCTTACAGTGAAAAAAGAAGTATGTTCAGAAAGAAACTGGAGAGAAGCTTTCCGAGGAACTGCGTTGTGACGTGTGCATTCCACTCACACTGTTATACCTCTCTTCTCATACAGCATCGTGGAAAGCCCTTAGGAGAAAAAGGTACCAAGGTATATTAGGGAGCATTTTGAAGCCTATGGTGAAAAGGGAAATATCCTCAGACAAAAACTGGAAGGAAGCTTTCTGTGAAACTGCTCTGTGGTATGTATATTTATTTTACATAGATAAAGCTTTCTTTACATTACACCTCTTGGAAACTCTGTCATGGACGGATCCACGAAGGGACATTCGGGAGCACATTCAGGACTATGGTGAAAAAGGAAATATCTTCAAATGAAAACCGGAAAGAAGCTTTCTGTGAATCTGCTTTTCACTATGTTTATTCATCTCACATAGATAAAGCTTCCTTTATATTATGCAGCTTGGAAACTCTGTCATGGATGGATCCGCGAAGGGACATTCGGGAGCACATTCAGGACTATGGTGAAAATGGAAATATCTTCAGATAAAAACCGGAGCGAAGCTTTCTGAGAAACTGCTTTGTGATGTGTGCATTCCACTCAGGGAGTTACACCTCTTTTCTCATAAGGCAATGTTTGAACACAGTTCCTGTAAAATCGAAAAAGTGATATTTTGGAGCACATTGAAGACTATGGCGAAAAGTGAAAAATCCTCAAATAAAATCCAGAAGGAAGTGTTCCAAGAAACTGTTCTCTGATATGTCCATTCATTTCACTGAGTTAAAGATTACTCCACATTTCCCAGTTTGGAAACTGTCTTTGAGGAATCTGCGAAGGAATATTAAGTGGCACCTGGAGGCCTGTGGTGAGCAAGGAAATGTCTTTCATTGAAAATTGGAGAGAAGCTTTCTGAGCAACTGCTTTGTGACGTGTGTATTCATCTAATAGAGTTAAATCATTCTTTGGATTGAATAGATTGAAATCACTGTTTCTGGGGAATCTGAGGAAGGAAATTTGGGTATACTCTTTAGAATATTGAGAAAGAAATATCCTCAGATAAAAACCAGAAGGAAGCTTTCTGTGAAACTGCTATGAGTCGTGTGAATTTCTTTTGCTCAGTTAAGCTTCTCTTTTCATGGAGCAGTTTTCTAACACTGTTTATGTTTAGCATGTGACGGGACATTCAGGAGCGCATTGAGGCTTATGATGAAAAAGGAAATATGTTCAGACAGAAACTGGAGAGAAGGTTTCCGAGGAAATGCTTTGTGATATGTGCATTCCACTAACAGAGTTATACCTTTCTTCTCATAGAAGATTGGGGAATCCCTTTTGGAGAAAAAGCTACCAAGGGACATTCAGGAGTATATGGACGGCTATGTAGAAAAGAAAATATCCTCAGACAAAACTGGAAAGAAGCTTTCTTTGAAACGGCTCTGTGATAGATATATTCATTATCTCACATATACAAATCTGTCTTTATATTACGCATTTTGGAAACTCTGTCATGGATCAATCTGCGAAGGGAGATTCGTGAGTACGTTCAGGCCAGTGGTGAAAAGGAAATATCTTCAGATAAAACAGGAGTGAAGCTTTCGAAGCAACTGCTTTGTGATGTGTGCATTCCACTCAGGGTGTTATACCTCTTTTCTCATAAGGCTGTGTTTAACACCCTTCCTGTAAAACCGAAAAAAAGATATTTCGAAGCGCATCGAAGACTATGGCAAAAAGTGAAATATCATCAAATAAAACCCAGAAGGAAGCATTCCAAGAAACTGCTCTCTGATATTTGCATTCATTTCACAGAGTTAAGGCTTACTCTACATTGAGCAGTTTGAAAATTCTGTCTTTGAGGAATCTGTGAAGGGATATTAAATGGCGCTCAGAGGCCTGTGGTGAGCAATGAAATGTCTTCTGATGAAAATTGGAAAGAAGCTTTCTGAGCAACTGCTTTGTAATGTGTATATTCATCTCATAGAGTTTAACCATTCTTTGTATTGAGCAGTTTGAAATCACTGCTTCTGTGGAATCTGAGGAGGACATTTGGGAACTATCTTTAGAATATGGAGAAAGAAATATCCTCAGATAAAAACCAGAAGGAAGCTTTCTGTGAAACTACTATGTGTCGTGTGATTTCCTCTCGCACAGTT
Organism: Rhinopithecus bieti; assembly: GCF_001698545.2. Classification (NCBI taxonomy): domain Eukaryota; kingdom Metazoa; phylum Chordata; class Mammalia; order Primates; family Cercopithecidae; genus Rhinopithecus; species Rhinopithecus bieti. The sequence continues at coordinate 32,118 of NW_016826380.1, forward strand.
AAATTTCTCTTTTCATGGAGCAGTCTTCTAGCACTGTTTATGTTTAGCGTACGAAGGGATATTTGGGAGCGCTTTGAGGCTTATGGTGAAAAGGAATTATGCTCC
>NW_016826380.1:35808-39000 GCF_001698545.2 Rhinopithecus bieti
ATAAAAACTGGAAAGAAGCTTTCAGAGAAACTGCATTGTGATGTGTGTATTCCACTCAGGCAGTGTTACCTCTTTTCTCATATCCACTTTTAGAACACTGTTCCTGTAAAACCGAAAAGGTGATATTTCTGAGTGCATTGAAAACTATGGTGAAAATTGAAAAATCCTCAAATAAAATCCAGAACGAAGCGTTCCAAGAAACTGCTCTGTGATATGTACATTCGCTTCACAGAGTTAAAGCTTACTCTACATTGTCCAGTTTGGAAACTCTGTCTTTGAGGAATCTGCAAAGGGATATTAAGTGGCGCCCGGAGGCCTGTGGTGAGCAAGGAAATGCCTTCCAATGAAAACTGGAGAGAAGATTTCTGAGCAACTGCTTTGTGATGTTTGTATTCATCTCGTAGAGTTAAACCATTCTTTGGATTGAGCAGTTTGAAATCACTGTTTCTTTGGAATCTGAGGAAGGACATTTGGGAATGCTCTTTAGAATATGGAGAAAGAAATATCCTCAGATAAAACCAGAAGGAAGCTTTCTGTGAAACTGCTATGTGTCGTGTGAATTCCTCTCGCTCAGTTAAGCTTCTCTTTCCTTGAGCAGTTTTCTAACACTGTTTATATTTAACGTGCGATGGAATATTCGGGAGCACTTTGAGGCTTACAGTGAAAAGGAAATATGTTCAGATAGAAACTGGAGAGAAACTTTCCAAGGATTTGGTTTGCAACGTGTGGATTCCACTCACAGTGTTATACCTCTCTCCTCCTACAGCATCGGGAAAACCCTTTCTGTGAAATTGTTCTGTGATATGTGTATTCATCTCACATAGATAAAGCTTTCTTTGCATTATGCAGCTTGGAAACTCTGTCTTGGTCAGATCCCCGAAGGGGTATTCTGGAGTACATTCAGGCCTATGGTGAAAAGGAAATATCTTCAGATAAAAATTGGAAAGAAGCTTTCTGTGAATCTGACTTTTGCTATATTTATTCATCTCAGATTGATAAAACTTTTCTTATATTACGCAGTTTGGAAACTAAATCATGGACAGATCCGTGAAGGAACATTCAGGCCTATGGTGAAAAGGAAAACATCTTCAGATAAAAACTGGAGAGAATCTTTCTGAGAAACTGCTTTGTGATGTCTGCATTCCACTCAGGGAGTTATACCTTTTTCTCATAAGGCAGTGTTTGAACTCTGTTCCTGTAAAATCGAAAAAGTGATATTTCGCAGCACAATGAAACTATAGCGAAAGTTGAAGTATTCTCAAATAAAACCCAGAAAGAAGTTTCCAAGAAACTGATCTCTGACATGTGCATTCATTTCACAGAGTTAAAGCTTAATTTACATTGCCCAGTTTCGAAACTCTGTCTTTGAGGAATCTGAGAGGGGACATTAAGTGGCGCCCAGAGACCTGTGGTGAGAAAGGAAATGTTTTCCGATGAAAACTGTAGAGAAGCTTTCTGAGCAACTGCTTTGTGATGAGTGTATTCATGTCATAGAGTTACATCATTCTTTGGATTTAACAGTTGGAAATCACTGTTTCTGTGGAACATGAGAAAGAACATTTGGGAATGCTGTTTAGAATATGCTGAAAAAGAAATACCCTCAGATAAAAACCAGAATGAAGAGTTCTGTGAAACTGCTCTGTGTCTTGTGATTTCCACTCGCACAGTTAAGCTTCTCTTTTCATTGAGCAGTATTTCATTGAGTCTGCGAAGGGATATTCGGGAGGTTTCTGTGAACCTGTTCTGTGATATTTGCTTTCATCTCACATAGATAAAACTTTCTTTATATTATACAGTTTGGAACCTCCGTCATGGATGGATCCACGAAGGGACAAACGGGAGCACATTCAGGACTATGGAGAAAAAGGAAACATCTTCAGATAAAAACGGGAGAGAAGTTTTCTGAGAAACTGTTTGTGATGTGTGCATTCCACTCAGGGAGAGATATACCTCTTTCCTCATAAGGCAGTGTTTGAAAACTGTTCCTGTAAAACTGAAAAAGTGATATTTTGGAGCGCATTGAAGACTATAGCGAAAACTGAAATATCCTCAAATCAAACCCAGAAAGAAGTGTTCCATGAAACTCCTCTCTGATACATGCATTCACTTCACAGAGTTAAGCTTACTCTACATTGCCCAGTTTGGAAAGTATGTCTTTGAGGAAGATGCGAAAGGATATTAACTGGCGTCTGGAGGCCAGTGGTGAGCAAGGAAACGTCTTTCCTTGAAAACTGGAGAGAAGCTTTCTGAGCAAATTCTTTGTGACTTGTGTATTCATCTGATAGAGTTAATCCATTCTTTGGTTTTAGCGGTTTGAAATCTCTGTTTCTGTGGAATCTGAGGAAGGACATTTGGGAACGCTCTTTAGAATATAGAGAAAGAAATATCCTCAGATAAAAAACAGAAGGAAGATTTCTGTGAAACTGCTATGAGTCGTGTGAATTCCTCTCGCTCAATTCAGCTTCTCTTTTCATTGAGCAGTTTTCTAGCACACTTTATGTTTAGCTTGGAAAGGGATATTCGAGAGTGCTTTGAGGCTTATGATGAAAAAGGAAATATGTTCAGATAGAAACTGGAGAGAAGCTTTCCGAGGAACTGCTTTGGGACGTTCGCATTCCACTCACAGTGTTATACCTCTCTTTTTATACAGCATTGGGGAAACTCTTCTGGAGAAAAAGGTAGCGAGGGATAATCCGGAGCATATTAATGCCTATGGTGAAAAGGGAAATAGCCTCAGACAAAAACGGGAAAGAAGCTTTCTGTGAAACTGCTCTGTGATATGTGTTTTCATCTCGCATATATAAAGCATTCTTTATATTACACAGCTTGGAAACTCTGTCATGGACGGATTCGTGAAGGGACATTCAGGTGCACATTCAGGACTACGGTGAAAAAGGAAACACCCGCAGAGAAAAACTGGAAAGAAGCTCTCTGTGAATCTTCCTTTTGCTATGTTTGTTTATCTCATGTAGATAAAGCTTTCTTTACATTACGCTGCTTGAAAACTCTGTCATGGAAGGATCCACGAAGGGTCATTCGGGAGCATATTCAGGACTATAGTGAAAAGGGAAATATTTTCAGATAAAAATTGGAAAGAAGCTTTCTGTGAATCTGCTTTTGTATATTTATTCATCTTTCATAGATAAAGCTTTCTTTACATTACACAGCTTCGAAACTCCGTCATGGACGGAT
>NW_016826382.1:0-10974 GCF_001698545.2 Rhinopithecus bieti
TTATAGGGGCCAGGCACGGTGGCTCACTTCTGTCATCCCAGCACTTTGGGAGGCTGAGGCAGGTGGATCACGAGGTCAGGAGATCAAGACCATACTGGCTAACACTGTGCAACCCTGTCTCTACTAAAAAAATACAAAAAAAATTAGCCAGATGTGGTGGCGAGCACCTGTAGCCCCAGTTACTCGGGAGGCTGAGGCAGAAGAATGGCATAAACCTGGGAGGCGGAGCTTGCAGTGAGCCAAGATCACACCACTGCACTCCAGCCTGGGTGACAGAGAGAGACTACATCTCAAGCAAAAAAAAGAGAAACTTGTTTGTTTTATATTTAATAGTGATAACTCTGCAGACATGGTTGTTTTATTACACAAAAAATATTAAATTTATCTTATTTAACTAAGTTTTACCCAAATCACGTTAACCTGAAAAACATTTGGAATGGTTACTACATTTCTAGGAGTTTGGGGAATATTTATTTATAATTGATTTTTTTTTCCAAGCCAAGTTAGAACAGAGCACTTTTAGAGGATTTTATAAATGAATTTTGCAGTGCTATCCAGAGTTAAGAAAAATCAAATATACAGAACATACATTAATAGACATACAAACACAAATAGAGATCTCATAGCTTTCATCCTGAAATTTTAGCCACGAATCAGGCATAAATATTCTGATGGTTAATTTTAGACATCTGCTTGATTGGATTAAGAGATACTAACATAGCTGCTAAAGCACAATTTCTGGGCATAAGTGTGAGGGTGTTTCTGGAAGACATTGAGATAAGGAAGATCCACCCTGACCCAACGTGGATGGGCACTGATACGGTTTGACTGTGTCCCCAGCCAGATCTCATCTTGAATTGTAGCTCCTATAATCCTTACATGTTGTGGGAGGGACCCAGTGGGGGACGATTGAATCATGGTGGTGGTTACTGCCATGCTGTTCTCATGATAGTGAGTTCTCATGATCTGATGGTTGTTTTTTTGTTTTGTTTTGTTTTGTTTTTTTGAGACAGTCTCACTCTGTCGCCCAGGCTGGAGTGCAGTGGCCGGATCTCAGCTCACTGCAAGCTCCGCCTCCCGGGTTCACGCCATTCTCTTGCCTCAGCCTCCTGAGTAGCTGGGACTACAGGCACCCGCCACCTTGCCTGGCTAGTTTTTTGTATTTTTTTTAGTAGAGACGGGGTTTCACCGTGTTAGCCAGGATGGTCACGATCTCCTGACCTCGTGATCCGCCCGTCTCGGCCTCCCAAAGTGCTGGGATTACAGGCTTGAGCCACCGTGCCCGGCGATCTGATGGTTTTATAGGGGGCTTTTCCCCATTGGCTTAGCACTTCTTGCTGCTGCCATGTGAAGAAAGACATCTTTGCTTCCCCTTCCGTCATGATTGTGAGGCCCCTCCAGCCATGTGGAACTGTCAGCCCATTAAACCTCTTTGTTCTTTATAAATTGTTCAGACTCAGGTACTTCTTCATAGCAGTATAAACAGACTAATACAGGCACCATCCAATTGCTTGAGAGCCCAGGTAGAACAGAAAGGAAGAGGAAAGGTGAGTTATCTCCTTCTGAAACTGAAACATCCTTCTCTTGTCTTTGACATCAGAACTTCAGGGTCTCAGGCCTTTGGCCTCAGAATGAGAGTTACACCATTGGCTTAACTGATTCTGAGTCCTTTGGACATGGACTGAGTAATGCTACCAGCTTTCCTGGTTCCTCAACTTGAAGACAGTCTACTGTGGACTTCCTCAGCCTCCATAATTATGTGAACCAATTTCCCTAATGAACCTTTTCTCATCTGTCTATCTACATAAATCCTACGGATTGTGCCTTTCTGGGGAACCATGACTAATGTGATTACAATAATACAAAATACACCAGCTTAAATAGAGGACTTGGTTTTTGTCTTTACCACATTTTATATTTGTATTATAACTGTGTTTCTGGAAAATGGAACAAGCTTTTATCTTCTTCATATGAGGGCTGAAACTTTTTTCTAACCAATATTTTGGAGATTTTAAGATTTTCAAGATTTTCTTTTGACCCTAACCCCTAACCCTAACCCTAACCCCTACTGCTAAATCCTAACCCGAACCCCAACCACTAAACCCTAACCCTAACCCTAATCCTAAACCCTAACCCTAAACCCCAACCTAAACCCTAACTCCAACCCCAACCACAACCACAACCCTAATGCTAACACTAACCCCAACCCCAACTCTAAAACCATAACCCTAAAATCCTAACAACCCTAAATCTAACAACCCTAACCCTAACAACACTAACAAACCTAATGTTAGCAACCCTAAACCTAACAACTATAACCCTGACCCCTGACCCTAACCCTTTGTATAAATATCAAGTGATCTTGAATAACCAAAATACTCCTGAAAACCAAAAGCCCACTTAGAGGTTTACATTTCTCATTGTCAAATATTACTGCAAAGGAATAGTAATCAAGATAACATAATACTGGCATAAGGAGACAAATATAAATCAATGGAACTGAATGTCCAGTCCAGAAATAAAACCATACCTCTATGGCCAGCTGAGTTTTTACATGAGCCAAGACCATTAAATTCAACAAATGCTGCTAGCATCTGACTACCTACAGTCAGAGGTAACAAACTGTGCCATGACTGTAAACTTACCTCACAACACAGAAAAAGTAACTCAAAATGGTTCAAAGCCCTACATATAAGAGTTACAAATAGAAACTCTAGAAGAAAACAGGGATATGTCTTCATGATCTTGGATTTGGAAAAGGTGTTGCAGATCTGAAACCAAAAGCACTAGCCACAAAAGAAATAATTTCCTCAAAATTCAAAACTTTTATGCATCAGAAGACACTATCAAGTAAGTTGGCTGTGCACTGTGGTTCATGCCTGCAATCCCAGCACTTTGGAAGGCAGAGGCAGGAGGATCACTTGAGTCCAGGAGTTCAAGACCAGCCAGGATGACAGAGCAAAACCCCATCTCTACCAATAACACAAAAATTAGCCAGGAATGGTTGCACATAGCTGCAATCCCAGCTACTAAGGAGACTCAGGTGGGAGGACTGCTTGAGCCCAGAACGTAGAGGTTGTAGTAAGCTGAGATCACACCACTACACTTCAACCTGGGCAACAGTGCAAGACCCTGTCTTAAAAAAAAAAAAAAAGAATGGGTATGATGGCTCACGCCTATAATCCCAGCAATTTGGGAGACTGAGGCAGACGGAACACTTGAGGTCAGGAGTTGGAGACTAGCCTGGCCAACATGGCGACACCTTGTCTCTACTAAAAATACAAAAATTTGGGCTGGGAGCAGTGGCTCAAGCCTGTAATTCCAGTTCTTCTGGAGGCTGAGGCAGAAGGATTAACTGAGGACGGGAGTTCAAGACCAGCCTGACTAAGAAAAACAAACCCCATCTCAACTAAAAATACAAAATTAGCTGGGCGTAGTGACACATGCCTGTAATCCCAGCTACTCGGGAGGCTGAGGCAGAAGAATCACTTGAACCCAGGAGGCAGAGGCTGTGGTGAGCCAAGAGTGCACCACTGCAGTCCAGCCTGGGGAACAGAGCAGGACTCGGTCTCCAAAAAAAAAAGAGAAAGTGAAAAGACAACCCACAGAAAACAAGAAAATATTATATATCCAACAAGTCTGTTGACTACAATATATAAAAAATTTGTATAACTCAACCACAAGAACAACCAAATTACAAATGGAGAAAGAGCTGAACACACACTTCGCCAAAAAGACATGCAAATGAAAAACAAGCACGTGAAAAGATGATCAATATCATTATCATTATGGCCATCCAAACTAAAACCACAACCAAATACTCTTTCACACACACTAGAAAGTAAAGTAACAAGTGTTGGCAAGGTTGGAGAGAAATCACAACCATTAAATACTGTATGTGGAATATAAAATGGTGCAGCCTATTTGTAACATAGTTTGGTATTTCCTCACAAAGTTAAAAACACAATAGGCATGGTGGCTCATGCCTGTAATCCTAGCACTTTAGGAGGCTGAAGCAGGCAGATCACTTGAGTACAGGAGTTCAAGACCAGTCAGAAGGACATAGCAAAACCCCGTCTCTACTAAAAATACAAAAATTGTGTTTTTTTGTATTTTGTGTACATGGTGCCACACACCTGTAGTCCCAGCTACTAGGGAGGCTGAGGCGGGAGGACCACTTGAGCCCAGAATGTGGAGGTTGCAGTAAGCTGAGACTGCACCACTATACTCCATCCTAGGTGACAGTGCAAGACTATGTCTAAAAAAAAAAAAAACCAGGCATGGTGGCTCACGCCTGTAATCTCAGCACTTTGGGAGGCCGAGGCAGGTGGATCAATTGAGACCAGGAGTTCAAGACCAGTCAGAAGGACATAGCAAAAGCCCATATCTACTAAAACTACAAAAATTAGTCAGGCACGGTGGCACACACCTGTAGTCCCAGCTACTAGGGAGGATGAGGAAGGAGGACTGCTTGAGCACAGAATGTGAAGGATGCAGTAAGCAGAGATGGCAGCACTGCACTCCAGCCTTGGGCAAGAGTGCAAGATACAGCCTCAAAAATAAATAAATACATAAATAAAAACTGGCCAGGCGTGGTGGCTCACACCTGTAATCCCAGCACTTTGGGAGGTAGAGGTGGGCGTATCACCTGCCGTCAGGAGTTTGAGACAGTCTGACCAACATGGAGAAATCCAGTCTCTACTAAAAATACAAAAAATTAGCTGGGCATGGTGGCCCATGCCTGTAATCCCAGCTACTCGGGAGGCTGAGGCACGAGAATCGCTTGAACCCAGGAGGCAGAGGTTGCGGTGAGCCAAGATCCCGCCACTGCACTCCAGCCTGGGCAACAGAGCAAGACTCCATCTCAAAAAAAAAAAAAAAAAAGAAAGTGAAAAGACAACCCACAGAAAGGAAGAAAATATTTGCTTGCACGTTATATATATAACAACAGTCTGTTAACCACAATATACAAAGAATTTGTATAACTCAACAACAAAACAACCAAATTACAAATGGAGAAAGATTTGAACACACACTGCCAAAAAACATGCAAATGGAAAACAAGCACATGAGAAGGTGATCAATATCATTATCATTATGGCCATCCAAACTGAAACCACAACCAAATACTCCTTCACACACACTAGAAAGGCTGTAATCCAACAAATGTAAAATAACAAGTGTTGGCAAGGTCAGAGAGAAATCAAAATCCTTAAATACTGTAAGTGGAAAATAAACAGTGCAGACTTTTGTAACATAGTTTGGTATTTCCTCAAAAGTTAAAACACGACGGGCACAGTGGCTCATGCCTGTAATCCTAGCACTTTGGGAGGCCGAGGCAGGTGGATCACTTGAGTCCAGGAGTTCAGGAACAGCCAGGATGACATAGCAAAACCACGTCTTTACTAAAATACAAAATTAGCCAGGCATGGTGCCACACACCTGTAGTCCCAGCTACTAGGGAGGCTCAGATGGGAGGACTACTTGAGCCCAGAATGTGGAGGTTGCAGTAAGCCAAGATGGCACCACTACTCCAGCCTGGGCAACAGCACAAGACCCTGTCTCAAAACAAAATAAATACATAAATAAATAAATAATGGCCGGGCATGGTGGCTCAATCCTGTAATCCCAGCACTTTGGGAGGCAGAGGCAGGCGGATCATCTGAGATCATGAGTTTGAGACCAGTATGACCAACATGGAGAAACCCCATCTCCACCAAAATACAAAAAATTACCCAGGCATGGTGTCCCATGCCCGTAATCGCAGCTACTCGCATGAACCCAGGAGGCAGAGGTTGTGATGAGCCAAGAGCACACTACTGCACTCCAGCCTGGGAAACAGAGCAAGACTTAGTCTCCTAAAAAAAAAGAGAGAGAGAGAGAAAGAGAAAAGATAACCCACAGAAAAGAAGAAAATATCTGCCCATTATATATCCAACAATGGTCTGTTAACTACAATATATATAAAATTTGTATAACTCAACAACAAGAACAACCAAATTACAAATGGACAAAGAGTTGAACACACACTCTGCCAAAAAGACATGCAAATGGCAAACAAGCACATGAAAAGATGATCAATATCATTATCATTATGGCCATCCAAACTTGAAACAACAACCAGATACTCCTTCACACACACTAGAAAGGCTACAATCCAATAAATGTAAAATAACAAGGGTTGGCAAGGTCGGAGAAAAATCACAACCATTAAATACTGTATGCGGAATATAAAATGGTGCAGCCTATTTGTAAGAGAGTTTGGTATTTCATCAAAAAGTTAAAAATAGGCCAGGCAAGGTGGCTCATGCCTGTAATCCCAACACTTTGGGAGGCTGAAGCAGGTGGATCACTTGAGTCCAGGAATTCAAAACCAGCCAGGACAACATAGCAAAACCCCATCTCTACTAATACAAAAATTAGCTGGACATGGTGGCACACAGCTGCAGTCCCAGGTACTAGGGAGGCTGAGGTGGGAGGATTGCTTGAGCCCAGAATGTGGAGGTTGCAGTAAGCTGAGATCGCACCACTACACTCCAGCCTGGGCAACAGTGCAAGACCCTGTCTCAAAAAAAATAAATAAATAAAAAGGGCCAGGTATGATGGCTCACACCTGTAATCCCAGCACTTTGGGTGGCTAAGGCAGAAGGATTACTTGAGGTCAGGAGTTGGAGACTAGCCTGGCCAACATGGTGAAACCTTTTTTCTAGTAAAAATACAAAAATTAGCTCCAGGCTCTGTGGCTCACACCTGTAATCCCAGCACTTTGGGTGGCTGAGGCAGGCAGATCACTTGAGGTTGGGAGTTCGAGAGTAGCCTGACCAACATGGACTAACCCCATCTCTACTAAAAATACAAAATTGGCTGGGCTTGGTGGCGCACGCCTATAATCTCAGCTACTCAGGAGGCCTAGGCAGGAGAATCGCTTGAACCTGGGAAGCAGAGGTTGTGGTGAGCCGAGATTGCACCATCACACTCTAGCCTTGGCAACAAAAGCAAAACTCTGCCTCCAAAAACAAAATATACATATATACACAAAAATTAGCCAGTGTGGTGGCGCACACCTGTAACCCCAGCTACTCAGGAGGCTTAGGCAGGAGAATTGCTTGAACCCAGGTGACGGAGGTTGCAGTGAGCCAATTATCAGGCCACTTCACTCCAGCCTGGGTGACAGAGCAAGACTCGTCTCAAAAAAATAAAAAGAAAGAAAAAGAAAATGCATGGGAGGAAAGGGTATATCCTGAAATGAGGACTTTCATTCTGGACTAGGGTTTCCAATGAAGGTGACAGTTTATCTTTCAGTCTCCACAGGCCAAGAATTTGCCATCCAGCAAGAGGCAACAGAGGAAGCCCCCCAAGTTCCATGCCAGAACTATGACATAATTACATTTCATGTCAATACTTAAATATTAGTAATTCATCTGTGGCGCAGGCCATGCAGGAGAGGGACGGCCCGGACCCTGATCGCATAAGGCTGCTCTCGAGCAAGGCTCAGAGCCCTCTGGATGTTGGCAAGGCCACTTCCAAGGCCTGTGCAGCAGGTGGCGCTGGTGGGCTCTTCTGTATCGCTGGAATAAGCTATGCTATTTTGCTTTGCATTTGGCTGATCATACATATGCAGACAACTATTGGAGGGGATTCACGGTGAGGTCTGGGGAGTGTTACTCATTCGGTAATAGTACTGCCCACCCCCACTCCAGATCTTGGAAAATGGGGCAATACCCATGAGCTGGAAAGATAGAAGATTAATCATTACTTTGTAGCAATTACTCTTTATTCCAATAGTATAATAATCCTTGCTCTACAATTATAACCTAGGAAAAACCAGGCCATACAGAGACGGGAGCTGAGGGGACATAGTGAGAAGTGACCAGAAGACAAGAATGCGAGCCCTCTGTTATGCCCGGGCAGGGCCACCAGAGGGCTCCTTGGTCTAGCGGTAATGCCAGCGTCTGGGAAGTTGCCCGTTGCCAAGTGGACTGTGGTCTAGCGGTAGCATCAATGTCAAGGAAAAACACCTGCTACTTAGCAGACCGGGAAAGGGAGTCTCCCTTTCCCTGGAGGAGTTCAGAGAAGACTCCACTCCTTTACCTCTTGTGGAGGTCAGGCCCGCCCGCAGTTATCTGGAGGCCTAACCATCTCCCTGTGATGCTGTGCTTCAGCGGCCGCACTCCTAGTCTGCTTTCATGTTCCATCCTGTACACCTGGCTCTGCCTTTTAGATAGCAGTAGCAAATTAGTGAAAGTACTAAAAGTCTCTGATATGCAGAAATAATGGTGTAAGCTGTCTCCCTCTCTCTCCTCTCTTTCTCTCTGCCTAGGCTGCCAGGCAGGGAAGGGCCTTCTGTCCAGTGGACACATGACCCATGTGACCTTACCTATCATTGGAGATGGATTTCACTCCTTACCCTGACCCTTTGTCTGGTATCCAACAAATATCAGTGCAGCCTGGCATTTGGGGCCACTGCCGGTCTCCATGTCTTGATGGTAGTGGTCCCCTGGGCCCAGCTGTCTTTTCTTTTATCTCTTTGTCTTGTGTCTTTATTTCTACAGTCTCTCGTCTCCGCACACAGGGAGAAAAAGATTCAGTGGGTTGGACGCTACACTGATACCCATTTTTCCCCTTTTTAGAAATGGAATATCTCCATCTTCCTCAATTTTAGCAAGGTCCATTTCACAACCTCCCATGCAGCTAGGTGTTACCACCCAAGCAAGCTCTGGCCAATGAACCTAAGTGGAAATGATGATCTACCCATTACCCACCGCCCCACCTTGCCACTGCCTGTTGGCCTAGGATTGGCAAGCAGTGGATCCTTGGCCCTGGGCGGGAAGCTGTGGGTTAGGGATGGCAGAGTGGTCCTGTCAGCCATGGAGCATTCTTTCAGCCTGGACAGTGAGTGTGTTTGGAGCTTTCAGCTGTTTCATTTTAGTTGTTCTGTATCCAAAACTAGTAACTGAAGCCACATGTGTTCTCAAGTTCCCCATGGGTATGCCTCTCGAAAGAAAAGATTTACAGAGAACAGACTGGAGGTTGTAGAACCTTCAATGTTCAGGGCAGCAAAGGCTGTAATGACTCAAGTTCTGTATAGCACAGGTGTTCAGTGGTAATTAGGTGGGATTTGTATTAAGACTGCATTTACGGCAGGGCGCGGTGGCTCAAGCCTGTAATCCCAGCACTCTGGGAGGCCGAGACGGGTGGATCATGAGGTCAGGAGATAGAGACCATCCTGGCTAACATGGTGAAACCCCGTCTCTACTAAAAAATACAAAGAACTAGCTGGGCGAGGTGGTGGGCACCTGTAGTCCCAGCTACTCGGGAGGCTGACGCAGGAGAATGCCGTGAACCTGGGAGGCGGAGCTTGCAGTGAGCTGAGATCCGGCCACTGCACTCCAGCCTGGGCGACAGAGCGAGACTCCATCTCAAAAAATAAAAAAAAAAAGACTGCATTTATGCAGCAAGCACATTGCAGTTGCTTAGATTGTGTTTATTTGGGTTTATGTGCCTGAGGGGAGTGGGACTGGGGTGAGGGAATTGTGACATAGCCCTTTTCCACTAGAATAGAAAAGAGGGGAGTTAGAGTCGTAACTTCTTCCATTTCTCCAAGAGTTTTAAGGTTACAAAGTGCTCTTATATGCATAACTTCATCTGATACATACACACAAATCCCGTGAAGTGTATGGGGTGTTCGTGCATTCCTTTAGAGCTGAGGGCTCATAGGCGGAAGATGTTAACAAGCTTTCCAGGTCTGATGGTTCAGTAGAGCATTTTCCATTGCTGGGGCCCTTAGGGATCCCCAGGATTTATCCCAGAGTGCCCATAATGGACAGGGAAAACGGGGACAGTTTCCAAAAAAAACAAATACCCGATTGTCCACCACAATCACCCTGTGGGTTAGGGTTAGGGTTAAGAGTTAAGGGTTAAGGTTAGGGTTAAGGGTTAAGGGTTAGGGTTAGGGTTAGGGTTTGGGTTAGGGTTAGGGTTTGGGTTTAGGGTTAGGGTTCAGGTCAGGGTTAGGGTTTGGGTTTGCAGCTTCACAAAGAATACTTCCCTGTGTTTGACTAAAAGCAGGAACACTCTTCCAGTTGATCCCCACATAACCCCAAATTAGGAAATACATGGTTTCTATGTGAAAGTCCAGTCTGCAGACCAATTTCACTTCATTGCCAGCTGGGAGAAAATGTTTATTTCCATGTGGGCCCAGTTTCTTTTCGGGAACTGTTCATGGGGCTCAGTTTTCTGTTTTTTGTTTTGTTTTTTAAGATGGAGACTTGCTCTGTCATCCAGGCTGGAGTGCAGTGGTGCCATCTTGGCTCATTGCAACCTCCGCCTCCTGTGTTCCAAGAGATTCTCCTGCCTCAGCTTCTGGAGTAGCTGTAATTACAGGCACCTACCACCACGCACGGCTAATTTTTTGTATTTTAGTAGAGATGGGATTTCATCATGTTGGCCAGGCTGGTCTTTAACTCCTGACCTCAGGTGATCCACTCACCTCAGCATCCCAGAGTGCTGGGATTACAGGCGTGAACCACCGCATCCAGGCGACTCTCAGTTTTCACAGCCTTGACAGATGTAAAGAGCAGAGATGACTCCCAGCTGGGTCTGCCCAGCGTTTCCTCCTAAACAGGTGCAGAGCCTGCGTTCCTGGTAGGAACATCCTGGCCTGATGCTGCGCTGTCCTCACTGCAGCCCACCTGGAGGAGCACCTAACCATGCTGCCACCACTGGTGATCTCACTTGGTAATGGCAAATATTCATTGACAATCACAGATTTCATCCTGTCAAGCACTGGATTTAAGTTTGCCAATGATTTCCTCTGGCCTTAGAACCATGGCCTCCAGACCCTGAGTTCTCCTGCCTGCTGTCCTCTCTCATCCAGTCTGCTACAGCTGCCTGTAGCCCCACTCATGGGGACATGGGCTCCCAGGTGTCTTGGGGATTTTATGTGGGTACCCCCAACCCATTCACCACTGCCAA
>NW_016826382.1:13118-30877 GCF_001698545.2 Rhinopithecus bieti
AAAAAAAAAAAAAAAAAGAAAGTGAAAAGACAACCCACAGAAAGGAAGAAAATATTTGCTTGCACGTTATATATATAACAACAGTCTGTTAACCACAATATACAAAGAATTTGTATAACTCAACAACAAAAACAACCAAATTACAAATGGAGAAAGATTTGAACACACACTGCCAAAAAACATGCAAATGGAAAACAAGCACATGAGAAGGTGATCAATATCATTATCATTATGGCCATCCAAACTGAAACCACAACCAAATACTCCTTCACACACACTAGAAAGGCTGTAATCCAACAAATGTAAAATAACAAGTGTTGGCAAGGTCAGAGAGAAATCAAAATCCTTAAATACTGTAAGTGGAAAATAAACAGTGCAGACTTTTGTAACATAGTTTGGTATTTCCTCAAAAAGTTAAAAACACGACGGGCACAGTGGCTCATGCCTGTAATCCTAGCACTTTGGGAGGCCGAGGCAGGTGGATCACTTGAGTCCAGGAGTTCAGGAACAGCCAGGATGACATAGCAAAACCACGTCTTTACTAAAAATACAAAAATTAGCCAGGCATGGTGCCACACACCTGTAGTCCCAGCTACTAGGGAGGCTCAGATGGGAGGACTACTTGAGCCCAGAATGTGGAGGTTGCAGTAAGCCAAGATGGCACCACTACTCCAGCCTGGGCAACAGCACAAGACCCTGTCTCAAAAACAAAATAAATACATAAATAAATAAATAATGGCCGGGCATGGTGGCTCAATCCTGTAATCCCAGCACTTTGGGAGGCAGAGGCAGGCGGATCATCTGAGATCATGAGTTTGAGACCAGTATGACCAACATGGAGAAACCCCATCTCCACCAAAAATACAAAAAATTACCCAGGCATGGTGTCCCATGCCCGTAATCGCAGCTACTCGCATGAACCCAGGAGGCAGAGGTTGTGATGAGCCAAGAGCACACTACTGCACTCCAGCCTGGGAAACAGAGCAAGACTTAGTCTCCTAAAAAAAAAGAGAGAGAGAGAGAAAGAGAAAAGATAACCCACAGAAAAGAAGAAAATATCTGCCCATTATATATCCAACAATGGTCTGTTAACTACAATATATATAAAATTTGTATAACTCAACAACAAGAACAACCAAATTACAAATGGACAAAGAGTTGAACACACACTCTGCCAAAAGACATGCAAATGGCAAACAAGCACATGAAAAGATGATCAATATCATTATCATTATGGCCATCCAAACTTGAAACAACAACCAGATACTCCTTCACACACACTAGAAAGGCTATAATCCAACAAATGTAAAATCACAAGGGTTGGCAAGGTCGGAGAAAATCACAACCATTAAATACTGTATGCGAAATATAAAATGGTGCAGCCTATTTGTAAGAGAGTTTGGTATTTCATCAAAAGTTAAAATAGGCCAGGCAAGGTGGCTCATGCCTGTAATCCCAACACTTTGGGAGGCTGAAGCAGGTGGATCACTTGAGTCCAGGAATTCAAAACCAGCCAGGACAACATAGCAAAACCCCATCTCTACTAATACAAAATTAGCTGGACATGGTGGCACACAGCTGCCGTCCCAGGTACTAGGGAGGCTGAGGTGGGAGGATTGCTTCAGCCCAGAATGTGGAGGTTGCAGTAAGCTGAGATCACACCACTACACTCCAGCCTGGGCAACAGTGCAAGACCCTGTCTCAAAAAAAATAAATAAATAAAAGGGCCAGGTATGATGGCTCACACCTGTAATCCCAGCACTTTGGGTGGCTAAGGCAGAAGGATTACTTGAGGTCAGGAGTTGGAGACTAGCCTGGCCAACATGGTGAAACCTTTTTTCTAGTAAAATACAAAATTAGCTCCAGGCTCTGTGGCTCACACCTGTAATCCCAGCACTTTGGGTGGCTGAGGCAGGCAGATCACTTGAGGTTGGGAGTTCGAGAGTAGCCTGACCAACATGGACTAACCCCATCTCTACTAAAATACAAAATTGGCTGGGCTTGGTGGCGCACGCCTATAATCTCAGCTACTCAGGAGGCCTAGGCAGGAGAATCGCTTGAACCTGGGAAGCAGAGGTTGTGGTGAGCCGAGATTGCACCATCACACTCTAGCCTTGGCAACAAAAGCAAAACTCTGCCTCCAAAAACAAAATATACATATATACACAAAAATTAGCCAGTGTGGTGGCGCACACCTGTAACCCCAGCTACTCAGGAGGCTTAGGCAGGAGAATTGCTTGAACCCAGGTGACGGAGGTTGCAGTGAGCCAATTATCAGGCCACTTCACTCCAGCCTGGGTGACAGAGCAAGACTCGTCTCAAAAAAATAAAAGAAAGAAAAGAAAATGCATGGGAGGAAATGGTATATCCTGAAATGAGGACATTGATTCTGGACTAGGGTTTCCAATGAAGGTGACAGTTTATCCTTCAGTTTCCACAGGCCAAGAATTTGCCATCCAGCAAGAGGCAACAGAGGAAGCCCCCCAAGTCTCATGCCAGAACTATGACATAATTACATTCCATGTCAATACTTAAATATTAATAATTCATCTGCTTAAATATCTACACTTACTTTACCAATTTTCCATTGTATTGATGAAGAGGTTTCCAAATTTCATATAGGTTGTCATGATGTGGACAGGACTTTTTGATAGTTAACTATACCAAATGACTATATAAAATATAAGTGTTAAGACAGGACGCAGTGGCTCACGCTTGTAATCCCAGCACTTTGGGAAGCCAAGGCGGGTGGATCACGAGGTCAGGAGATCGATACCATCCTGGCAAACATGGTGAAACCCCATCTCTACTAAAAATACAAAAAAATTAGCCGGACGTGGTGGCAGGTGCCTGTAGTCCCAGCTTCTCGGGAGGCTGAGGCAGGAGAATGGCATGAACCTTGGAGGCGGCGGAGCTTGCAGTGAGCAGAAATAGTGCCACTGCACTCCAGCCTGGGCAACAGAGTGAGACCGTGTCTCAAAAAAAAAAAAGAAAAGGAAAATATAGTGTTTAACCTAATACCTTGCAACTGTAACCAGGGCTAGAGAATATAGCAGGTAATAGTCTGTCCAGTAATTCTTTCTGAAAAAAAATTTTTTTTTTTTTTTTGAAAGAGTCTCACTCTGTCACCCCAGGCTTTGTAATGTAGTGCCACCGATTCAGCCTCAATACAAACCTCTATCCTGGGTTTCAGCGATTCTCCTGCCTCAGCCTCCCAAGTAAGCCAGGATACAGGTGCAATGCCACACCACACCAGGCTAATTTTTGTATTTTTAGTAGAGACGGATTTTCACCATCTTGTCAGGCTGGTCTCGACTCCTGGGACCTCAGGGTGATCGCCGCACTCAGTCTCCCAAGTGCTGGGATTACAGGAGCTGAGCCACTGCACCCAGTTTCTCTGCCGTTTCACAATCAACTGTGCGATTTGCTTTCTTTCGCACCGAGATTTTATTTTTTTTTCCTAACTTATTTCAAACAAGACTTTGGTCCAGGTGAACTCGTATTTTCCTTGATTATAATTGAGGGTGCTGGGGCATGGTGGTATGCCCATATCCCAGCACTTTAGGAGGCCAAGGGCAGGCGCTCACTGGAGGTCAGGAGTTCCAAGACCAGCTTGCAACACGTTTGAAACCCTGTCTCCATACAATGCAAAAATT
The DNA here is from genome assembly GCF_001698545.2 of Rhinopithecus bieti. NCBI lineage: Eukaryota > Metazoa > Chordata > Mammalia > Primates > Cercopithecidae > Rhinopithecus > Rhinopithecus bieti. Next base: position 16,775 of record NW_016826382.1, read on the forward strand.
AGCCAGCCGTCGGGTGGCGGGTGTATGTAGTCCCAGATACTAAGAGACTTGAGGCATGGATCGCTTGAACCTGGGAAGGTGGAGGTTGTGGTGAGCCAAGATTCATGGCCAACTGCATCCAGCCTGGGTCAACCACAGGGAGACTCCATTCCAAAAAACAAAAACAACAATAAGGGTCATCTCACAGATGATCTAATAAATAATGCTTTGTCTTTAGAATTCACATTATTACTTTTCTAACTTTAATTCATAACTGCTGTGACTTGAAGGGGGCTTATCTAAACAAAGCCTTAAAAAACTAGGGTGGGCAGTGGGTGTTGGGGTACCCACATAAAATCCCCAAGACACCTGGGAGCCCATGTCCCCATGAGTGGGGCTACAGGCAGCTGTAGCAGACTGGATGAGAGAGGACAGCAGGCAGGAGAACTCAGGGTCTGGAGGCCATGGTTCTAAGGCCAGAGGAAATCATTGGCAAACTTAAATCCAGTGCTTGACAGGATGAAATCTGTGATTGTCAATGAATATTTGCCATTACCAAGTGAGATCACCAGTGGTGGCAGCATGGTTAGGTGCTCCTCCAGGTGGGCTGCAGTGAGGACAGCGCAGCATCAGGCCAGGATGTTCCTACCAGGAACGCAGGCTCTGCACCTGTTTAGGAGGAAACGCTGGGCAGACCCAGCTGGGAGTCATCTCTGCTCTTTACATCTGTCAAGGCTGTGAAAACTGAGAGTCGCCTGGATGCGGTGGTTCACGCCTGTAATCCCAGCACTCTGGGATGCTGAGGTGAGTGGATCACCTGAGGTCAGGAGTTAAAGACCAGCCTGGCCAACATGATGAAATCCCATCTCTACTAAAATACAAAAAATTAGCCGTGCGTGGTGGTAGGTGCCTGTAATTACAGCTACTCCAGAAGCTGAGGCAGGAGAATCTCTTGGAACACAGGAGGCGGAGGTTGCAATGAGCCAAGATGGCACCACTGCACTCCAGCCTGGATGACAGAGCAAGTCTCCATCTTAAAAAACAAAACAAAAAACAGAAAACTGAGCCCCATGAACAGTTCCCGAAAAGAAACTGGGCCCACATGGAAATAAACATTTTCTCCCAGCTGGCAATGAAGTGAAATTGGTCTGCAGACTGGACTTTCACATAGAAACCATGTATTTCCTAATTTGGGGTTATGTGGGGATCAACTGGAAGAGTGTTCCTGCTTTTAGTCAAACACAGGGAAGTATTCTTTGTGAAGCTGCAAACCCAAACCCTAACCCTGACCTGAACCCTAACCCTAAACCCAAACCCTAACCCTAACCCAAACCCTAACCCTAACCCTAACCCTTAACCCTTAACCCTAACCTTAACCCTTAACTCTTAACCCTAACCCTAACCCACAGGGTGATTGTGGTGGACAATCGGGTATTTGTTTTTTTTGGAAACTGTCCCCGTTTTCCCTGTCCATTATGGGCACTCTGGGATAAATCCTGGGGATCCCTAAGGGCCCCAGCAATGGAAAATGCTCTACTGAACCATCAGACCTGGAAAGCTTGTTAACATCTTCCGCCTATGAGCCCTCAGCTCTAAAGGAATGCACGAACACCCCATACACTTCACGGGATTTGTGTGTATGTATCAGATGAAGTTATGCATATAAGAGCACTTTGTAACCTTAAAACTCTTGGAGAAATGGAAGAAGTTACGACTCTAACTCCCCTCTTTTCTATTCTAGTGGAAAAGGGCTATGTCACAATTCCCTCACCCCAGTCCCACTCCCCTCAGGCACATAAACCCAAATAAACACAATCTAAGCAACTGCAATGTGCTTGCTGCATAAATGCAGTCTTTTTTTTTTTATTTTTTGAGATGGAGTCTCGCTCTGTCGCCCAGGCTGGAGTGCAGTGGCCGGATCTCAGCTCACTGCAAGCTCCGCCTCCCAGGTTCACGGCATTCTCCTGCGTCAGCCTCCCGAGTAGCTGGGACTACAGGTGCCCACCACCTCGCCCAGCTAGTTCTTTGTATTTTTTAGTAGAGACGGGGTTTCACCATGTTAGCCAGGATGGTCTCTATCTCCTGACCTCATGATCCACCCGTCTCGGCCTCCCAGAGTGCTGGGATTACAGGCTTGAGCCACCGCGCCCTGCCGTAAATGCAGTCTTAATACAAATCCCACCTAATTACCACTGAACACCTGTGCTATACAGAACTTGAGTCATTACAGCCTTTGCTGCCCTGAACATTGAAGGTTCTACAACCTCCAGTCTGTTCTCTGTAAATCTTTTCTTTCGAGAGGCATACCCATGGGGAACTTGAGAACACATGTGGCTTCAGTTACTAGTTTTGGATACAGAACAACTAAAATGAAACAGCTGAAAGCTCCAAACACACTCACTGTCCAGGCTGAAAGAATGCTCCATGGCTGACAGGACCACTCTGCCATCCCTAACCCACAGCTTCCCGCCCAGGGCCAAGGATCCACTGCTTGCCAATCCTAGGCCAACAGGCAGTGGCAAGGTGGGGCGGTGGGTAATGGGTAGATCATCATTTCCACTTAGGTTCATTGGCCAGAGCTTGCTTGGGTGGTAACACCTAGCTGCATGGGAGGTTGTGAAATGGACCTTGCTAAAATTGAGGAAGATGGAGATATTCCATTTCTAAAAGGGGAAAATGGGTATCAGTGTAGCGTCCAACCCACTGAATCTTTTCTCCCTGTGTGCGGAGACGAGAGACTGTAGAAATAAAGACACAAGACAAAGAGATAAAAGAAAAGACAGCTGGGCCCAGGGGACCACTACCATCAAGACATGGAGACCGGCAGTGGCCCCAAATGCCAGGCTGCACTGATATTTGTTGGATACCAGACAAAGGGTCAGGGTAAGGAGTGAAATCCATCTCCAATGATAGGTAAGGTCACATGGGTCATGTGTCCACTGGACAGAAGGCCCTTCCCTGCCTGGCAGCCTAGGCAGAGAGAAAGAGAGGAGAGAGAGGGAGACAGCTTACACCATTATTTCTGCATATCAGAGACTTTTAGTACTTTCACTAATTTGCTACTGCTATCTAAAAGGCAGAGCCAGGTGTACAGGATGGAACATGAAAGCAGACTAGGAGTGCGGCCGCTGAAGCACAGCATCACAGGGAGATGGTTAGGCCTCCAGATAACTGCGGGCGGGCCTGACCTCCACAAGAGGTAAAGGAGTGGAGTCTTCTCTGAACTCCTCCAGGGAAAGGGAGACTCCCTTTCCCGGTCTGCTAAGTAGCAGGTGTTTTCCTTGACATTGATGCTACCGCTAGACCACAGTCCACTTGGCAACGGGCAACTTCCCAGACGCTGGCATTACCGCTAGACCAAGGAGCCCTCTGGTGGCCCTGCCCGGGCATAACAGAGGGCTCGCATTCTTGTCTTCTGGTCACTTCTCACTATGTCCCCTCAGCTCCCGTCTCTGTATGGCCTGGTTTTTCCTAGGTTATAATTGTAGAGCAAGGATTATTATACTATTGGAATAAAGAGTAATTGCTACAAAGTAATGATTAATGATATTCATATATAATCATGTCTATTATTATATCTATTTTAACTATTATTATTTTATGTATTTTATTATACTGGAACAGCTCGTGCCCTCGATCTCTTGCCTCGACACCTGGGTGGCTTGCCGCCCACATATCAGGGGAAAATCACAGTATCCAACGTACCACTCTAATCAGGAAAGTTCTGTTTGCAGGTGTCTCTGAATACTGCCTCTCTCAAAGTCTTGAGACAGGCCCAGGAGAGCTGGACCCAGATCAATCCCCATCCTGCACCTCACAGTGAGTGGCATAGAGAAGCCTTCGATAGACTTGGTGAATGCCTCCTGCAGGTAAAGGCCCTTCATCCACAGAGGTCCCCACTACCCACATCTGCTGACCCTATCTCACACGAGGTGCCAGCCAGCCAGAGCTAGTTCCTGCTTTCCTACTCATGTCTCACAAATTTCAAAGGGGGCCAGGTCCGATGCCCACTCCCCACCCTCCACCCCCCTGCTCTGCACTCACATAACCTCCTTCAAAAGACCCCAACCCGCTTCAAAAGACCCTTCAGACCTGGTTACCCCAGACAGTGACCCTGTCCTTCCAACAACCTCACATACGTGAAGGTATGCGGGGCAAACATCACCCAGCTGTCAAACACACTCACAGAGCCCTCCTGTCCAGGGCACAGCTGGTGCTCTTGCTGCCTGGCGACCCCCATGCCTCTCCCTTCAGCTCACGCTCATATTCTTCCCTCAGAGCATCACTCTCCTGAGATAGCTCGGTGACCTCACTGTGAGAGACAGTGCTGCCACTTCACAGGATGAGGGCCGAAGGAGGAGACAGGGTTTTAACAGCTGAGTGAGTAGTCAGCCAGCAAGTTTCTCCACACTTTTCTGAGCAGGACAGCAGGACACAACCAATACCTGGGGCAGAGGTTAGACCATGCCCACAGGGAGGCCACACCCACAGAGGGCAGACCACGCCACAGAGAGGCCACATCCACGGTGAGGCCACGCCCATAGAGACTCCCCTATCTCCATCCCCATCCCCACCCCACCCAAGTGGGGCTATCAGTCACATCAAGGAGGGGTGCCTGGGTTCCCCCATTCCTGCTAGTGGGAGTACAGCTCAGAACAATGTTTTTGAAGGCAATTCAGTGGTACCTTTCAGAAATCAATGTGCATTCTTTGTAATCCACTAATGCCACTTATAGGGTTTATTCTACAGAAACAAAGAGGGATGTCTATAAAGATTCCGAGAAATACAAAAGTAAGAAACCTGGATGAATATCCCTTAAAAAGAAAAATCAGGGATATAGAGATTAAATGCTAAACCTCTGTCCTCAAGTTGCCATCCGGTGGAGAAGACAAAAAGTAAGCCAAGTCCCCCCCACCCCCCGCCCCGCCGCCAGCATGAGAATGCAATGGTAGAGGCACACAGAGAGGAGCAGTCCTTGGATGGAAGCCCCAGGCCTGCCGGAGGAGGAGGAGTTAGCTAGGCAGAAAAGGGGACCAGAGGTCCAGCCAAAGTAGCTGCCTGCTCAAAGACAGGCCCTTGAGATGACCACACACAGAAAGGCTCACAGGTCACTGGAAGGATTGGGGCCAGGCTGCAGACAGGAACAGGCAAGTGCTGGGCTTCACAGACCACAGGGGACCAGCAGCCCTGACACATCCCTGGAAGAGAGGGTCCACCCAAGGGACTGGGTGACCCCTGGGCTGCCTGAGGTGGGACTGGGAGACAGGCAGTCCAGCAGGAAGACAGTCCAGAACGACCTTTCCTGGTGTAGGTGACTAAGCGATGATGTTTATGAAGGTGGAGACAGACGCTTCCCGAGAAGCTTGGGGAGAGAGGAGCAAGGTCAGAAGCGATGAGCTCCGTCTGCATTGCACACATCAAGCCTCGGTGACCAGTGACCCAAAGACTGCTTGACACCATGTCTGAGAATCTGTGGATATGTGTAGGCAGAAAGGAAGAGGACCTGGAATTCTAGGACTTTCTCACCCCTGGAGGTCACAGGGATGTTAGTGTTTAGCAGGGAGTGAAAGTCCAGGCAGTTACTCTTGGCAGTAAAATTGGGAAATCCAGATCAACAACCAGAAGATATCAGAAGGACATGCAGAGGTACAGAGACTGGGACGTGAACCAGGAGACTGAGAGACTGGATCAAGGTCATCTGAGGGAGCCCAAAGGGTTTCCCAGTTTGTCCTTGGGCTGGGTAGCATTATTTGGAGTTTTTGTGGGATGCTCTGGAACAATTAAATTAGGCATGTATTGAGGACAGAGGAGACTACATATCAAGCTGGGTACTGTCTGAATCCAAACACTTGTCTTCCTTTGGGGCTAAGGATGGCTCCAGGAAGTTGCTTGTTCACTGCCTTCTGTGTGATGCTGTTGGTTTTACAACTTGAGTGATCAAGCAGCATATTCCGGGATGATTTCCCCACAGATCTAAGAATAAGGAGTTGATGCATATCCTTTTAGAGTGAATGAACTCTTCATGCCTGGCTTCGGGATTCTTGCTTTGGCTAGGACCCCAAGGCTAGAAGACATGAGTACTTCCTTAATGTTTGTATTGCCAGGGCCCAGCACAGGCCAGCACCATGGCAGAATTTGATGAATCAGAGACATTATCTTGGAGATGAACATAAACTGGGCCACCAAGAAACCATGTTGAAATAAACAAAAGGAAAAGCATGCAGTTTCTTCTCGTAGGAAATCCAGCAGGGTCTACAACTACTTCGAACCTCTGAAATGTGTGCACCAGGAGATGAATCATGCTGATGAATGGATGCTGTGTGGCTGAAAACTGACCACGCTTTTCTGCCATAAAATCACATTCTGATATATTCACCAAGTCAGTGAAAAGCTTTATGGATTGACTCTTTTTAAAACAGATCCTGAGACTCTAATCCATGCTTAGTGTAATAGTTGGAACAAAGACTGTGCTTCACGTTCTAGGTGCTTTTATTTGTATTTTGAAAAAGTGTCCCAGAGTTTTAATGCAAAGTCAGAGACAGCTGGGTAAGGTTTCCTGCCTTTTGTCTTTCACCTGGGGATGGACATGCAGGTCACACTGCAAGCTGGTTGAGGAGGGAGCCCTTTGCACCAATCTAGGGGACGCAACCAGGGTCACTTTGTAGGATGTGGGCAGATGCGAGCAATGACATCCATATGGCTCTGGAATGCAGGGAATTCATTCTGTGCTGGCTCACAGTGCCGTCTGCTGAAAGAGCTACTGGAAAGTCAGTTTGGGCATGAAGCTTCCATTGAGAGTTAAGATATTACTGCATCAAAGAGGCAGAAGAGACCAGGCACGGTGGTCCACACCTGTAATCCCAGCACTTTGGGAGGCCGAGGTGAGTGGATCACCTGAGGTCAGGGGTTTGAGATCAGCCTGGACAACATGGTGAAACCCTGTCTCTACTAAAAATACAAAATTAGCCTGGCATGGTGGCACATGCCTATAGTCCTAGATTTGGGAGGCTGAGGCAGGAGAATCACTTGAACTCGGAAGGCGGAGGTTGCAGTGGGCCAAGATCGCACCATTGCACCCTAGCCTGGGCAACAAGAATGAAACTCCATCTCAAAAAATGAAAGAGAAAAAAAGGCAGAAGAGGCCTCTTTGAGCAGGGGAAGAGTAAAGGGTAAAAAGAAGGGATGCCTTTAGATGAGAATCAGGTGATGATGAGGCATTTCCTTATTTCAATCAAGTATCAGTTCTTCTCCTGCCTCATCTGAAAATATATTAGAATGCATTGCAAATGCAATAGTCTGCTGGTTCAAATGTTACAGTGATGCTTTCCTATTACCCAACAGAATTATCTTAGAGAATGTTTTCTTAGGACATATGTATCAGTAAGCAATGTTCAATCATAAAAGAGCCTGCACTCATTTTTTTCTTCAACAGGGTCTCGCTCTGCTATGGCCTGGGGTGCAGTGGCATAATCAGTTTACCACACACTCGACCTTCCAGTCTCAAGTAATCCTCCCACCTCAGCCTCCCCAGTCTCAAACTCCTGGGCTCAAACAATCTGCCCCTCTTGGCCTTCCAAAGTGCTAGGATTACAGGCGTGAGCCACTGCACCCGGTCAAGGAATACATTTTACTGGGTCCACAACATACTTCCTTTTTGCTCCTGATGGCTCACTTATTAGATGAGTTCTTAGAAGCCGTGATTTGAGGAAGATTTAACCCCTACCCATTCCTATTTTCTCTCTCATTTTCTGTCCGAAACCAGTCAGCCCCTTAGAGGCTCCCATGGCCCCCTGGCTGTGTGAAAAGGCAGGCTATCAGGCCAGGATCTGTGGAGTCTTTTCTCTTTCTCTCTCTCTCCCCTTTTGTTTTCTTTCTCTCTTTCTTCTTTTCCTTTTCGTCCCTCCCTTCCTTCTTTTTGTGTAGATGAGGTCTCTCTCTGTCACCCAGGCTGGAGTGCAGTAGCACAATCATAGCCCACTGCAGCCTCAACCTTCTGGGCTCAAACAATTCTCCCACCTTGGCCAGCTAATTTTTTTATTTTTTGGAGAGACAGGGTTTCACCATGTTGCCTAGGCTAGTCTCAAACTCCTGGCCTCAAGCAATCCTCCAGCCTCAGCCTCCCAATGTGTTGGGATTACAGGTGTGAGCCACTGTGTCTGGTAGGAGAGGGCTTTTGTTTTTTCCAATCTGGCTGCTGTACTGTGTAAAAGCCTTTCCAGCTGAAGGCTCAGATAATTTTTTTTTTTTTTTGTCTATACCCGACTCAACTAAGAGCTCAAAGCCCTAGCGAATCCAGTTCAAGTCTCAGCTGGAAACTCAGGCTCCACATGCAACCGCAAGCTTTCCCACCCTTTTCTCCTGCTTTTGCCTGAAGATCGTGCCAATCAAGAACTGTGGAGCAATAGATGATTAAGATAAAGAAGCAGCACCTCTCACACTTCAATGTGGACATAAATCACCTGGGGATCTTGTTTAAGCACAGATTCTGCTTCAGTGGGTCTGGGGTGGGGTGTTGCTAACAAGTGCCAGGTGTTGCAGATTTTGGGCCTTACACCACACTCTGAGCCAGAGGCATTGACGAAATGATCTCACTGTCATCAACCCGGTCCAGAAGCCAAGTCTAGGGCTACTTGAACTTCTGTAGCCTCCCAGCCTTTCCTTTAAAAGGTGTCTTCCCACTCCAAAGCCCCAAGCTTGCTGGGTGGACCCCACCCCCACCTTCATTGCCTGTAATGCTGTTCATTCCTCCACATCGTCCTTTGTCCCTCCATTTCTTAAAATGTGTCAGTTGGAGTTTCTCCCTCAGGATATTACTGAGCCTCTTCTAACCACAAAACAACGTTGGCCACTGTAGTGGGCAACGTGCAGTCAGCACTGAGCCTGTGACTTTTCTCAAGTCCAAAGACTTGCATTCAGTTTAGGAAATTTCCCTTGAAAGAATGTCAGCACCTCTGTCCACCGTCTGCTTGCCAAGTGTATGTCTCTTGGCATTTTTTCTTTGCTTGCTTATTTACTGCACACGTGCCTTGTTTTGGAACTCTTTACATATCCGGTCCTCTGGTCAGCCCAGCATTTCTCTAAAGGGCAGTAATTATAACTCAGTGCCTTTGTAATGGTTCTCCCTGGCACTAAGTCCCAGCATGCAACAGGGTAAAACTTAGCAAAACTAAAGGAAAATCAGATTTCTATGGAAGTAATTTGTATTAAAGGCTTTAGAGGTGTGTACTTTGTGGCCTAGTAGTTCTAATTTTAGAAGTCAATTTAAAACATCAAATATAAGCAAATTTTAAAAACACAGTATGATATAAAAGCTAAACATTGGAAACATCTTAAATACCCAACAATAATGAAATGATTATAAATTATGCCTATATTCATGTAAGCACCTTTTAGAAAACATCTTCTCTAAGAACATTTAATAAAACTGTTCTGGCCAAGTGTAGTGACTCACATCTGAGAGGCAGAGTGGGGAGAATTGCTTGAGGCCAGGAGTTTGAGACAAGCCTGGACAACATAGAGAGACCCCTGTCTTTACAAAAACAAAAATAAAATTAGTCTGTGTGGTGGCACAAACCTGTGGTCCCAGCTACTCAAGAGGCTGAGGTGGAGGGATTGCTTGAGCCAAGAAGTTTGAGGCTGCAGTGAGCTGTGATTGTGGCATTGCACACTCCAGCATGGGTGACATAGCAAGATCCTGTTTTTAGAGGGAAACAAAGTTCATTATATAGCATAAGGCGAAAGGAGCAAGTTGTAAAACTAGATAAACAGCATAGTTACAATTTTATAAAATATACAAATATATGTGCAGAAAAATAAGTGAAAATAAAATACACCAGAGGTTAATACAGTTGATTGCTGAGTAGCATGACTACAGGTAACTTTTACAGGTTTTTTCACTTCTTTGCATTCTGCAGGTTTCTTTTGCAATGAATGTATGGTGAGATTTATAATTATATAGCTTGTAAATTACAACAATTCATAGTATACTTTACAATGATTTTTTAAAAACTGTCTTGTCTTCTGAACTTCATCACAAATTCCTCAAGGGCAAGGACTGTTTCTTTGGTGTCAGCAAGCCCCTGTTTCAGAGGCCTCTTGATTGGTATTCATTGATGCCGCTAGTAATTGATTCTTTGTCTTAACAGGTTCTCTTTTTCTAGCTGCCTTAGAAAAAGTCTCCTTTCGTATCAGGCAGGTCTACAGGTGCTTCTGATCCTCTCCCTAGAGATAGGCTATCTGATAAAGCCCTCTAAGCCTTCCTTTTTATTTTTTATTTTTTGAGTCTCGCTCTGTCTCCCAGGCTGGAGTGCAGTGAGCGATCTGGGCTCACTGCAGCCTCCGCCTCCCGAGTTCAAGTGATTCTCCTGTCTCAGCCTCCCCAGTAGCTGGGATTACAGGCACCCACCACCACACCCGGTTAATTTTGTATTTTTAGTAGAGATGGGGTTTCACAGTATTGGCCAGGCTGCTCTAAGCCTATTTCATAAAACCCTTCTCCCAGGCCATCAACAACTTGACAATTAGTACTGACAGGTGATGCCTTTTGGGATCAGGTCTCTAGCGGTTCTCTTAGCATTCTTCTCTTGAATAGCACCCAAAAAACAACGGCAAAAATCAGCCCCTATCCTAGGTTGCTCCGTGGAGGCCATCAAAACGAGACGCCCCGGCTGGTTGCGACGCTCCTTTCCCCAGGCTCTGGGATTGTGGAGAAGATAGCGCGCACCCACTGGCGATCTGCCGCGGAGCTGCAGCGTGGGGGTGTGGCGTGGCTGGTCCTCCAAAGCGCGGGGCGGCGATGTGGGCGGGGATATGGGCGGGTCCTCCGGGGCTCGGCGGGCGGGGCGCGGGGAGGTGGGCGGGGCCGCGCGCGCCGGGCGCTCCCCCCGGCTCCTCCCGCCGGCGCGGCCCCTGCGAGTCCCCGAGGGCGCCGGCGGCCAGCCCAGCTCGCCGGCCCGCCAGCACCGGTAGCAGCCCGGCCGGCCAAGCGAGCGCGGGCCGGGCCGGGGCTGGGGCCGGGGCCTGGGGCGCCGCCCCGGGAGTCTTTCTGCGGCCCCTGAGGAGCGAGGGCGACGACGAGGCTGACCGGGGCCGAAACCATGAACCGGAGTTTTCACAAGTCACAGACCTTGCGATTCTACGACTGCAGCGCGGTGGAAGTCAAGAGCAAGGTAAGCCCCCCGCTCGCCCCGGCGGCCCTGCGCCCAGTCTCTTGGCTCATCAATGGGGCGCCCCGCGGAGGGGAACTGGGGCGGCGTGGAGGCGACAGGCGCCGGCGACAACTTTCGAGTTCGGGCGCCGCGCGCCGCTCCGCGGGACGCGCACTGGGGACCCCGGCCGTCCTTCCCGCCCCCCGCGCGGACACAAAGCCCGGCAGCCGCGGCGCTCAGAGGGCCGAGGGCCATCGGACAGTCCGTGCAGACTCTGGACCCGCTCCGCGGGAGCTGCTCTTTTGTTCCACGAGCGAGAGGCGATCGGGGCGCGCCACACATTGGAGGGGAGGGCGGCCTTTCCGGGACGAATTGAGGGCCAGGGGCTGCTCGGATTCGGGGCCGTGGAGGGGCTCTGGGGGCCCGGACCGTGGGATGGCCCTGGCCAAGGCGCCTTCAAGGCTGCAAAGGACGCTTGTTACCGGCCAGGAGGAGACTTGCCGCCGGCTCGGAGCCGGGCGTCCCGCACCCGCTCGGTACCGAACATCCAGGCACCAGGCGCGCTCCCCGGCGCAGACCCAGAGCACGCACCGGGCTCTCCCCCTGCCCAGACCCAGACCACGCCTCCCCGGGCGCGTCCCCGGGCCAGACACCCCACCCCGCCCCACCCCAGACTCCCCAACCTCCGGACGCGCCCCGCCCCAGACCCAGCCCACTCCCCGGGCGCGCCCCGGCTCAGACCCAGACCCCTCCCGAGCGCGCCCCCGGTTCAGACCCATACCCAGACCACCCCCACGGGCGTGCCCGGCCCCTCCCGCTGCCTGCGCCCGGGCCGAGCGTGCCTGAACTTGCAGGTCGCGATGCGCGTCTGGGTAATTGGCTGATAGGATCTGGCGCTTCTGCCCTTTGCGGGGGCGGTTCCTTCGCCACAGATGCTGTTTGTGAGGGTCTCCTTGGTGGACCCCGCAGGCTGAGGAGGAGCTGCAGTGGTTCGGGGTCCTGCGGGAGGGGGTCCCTCTAGTCTTTTGCTGGCTACTCTCTGGGAGTTGAGCGGCCCTTTCGCCCTTTCTTCGCACCCCGGTTTTCAGAGTTGTAGGAAAGGCTCCTAACGGCGGAGTGGGAGCCCGCACCCGCAACTCTGTGCCTATCTTGGGCGCAGGGTGGGTGTTCCCTCCCCGGTCTCTGGGGAGGCAAGTCTAACAGCCTTCTCTCCCTGTGCTGCTCTGACGTTTGGTGTAGGATTTCCAGGGTGTCTGCAGAGGATTAAGGGGGTTGTCCCAGCAACGGCGTGGCCACCTCTCCAGCCTGCTACAGTGATTTGCAGGATCCTTCTCTACTTAGGGGTACACGGTCTTTTAACGAATCCCTCATTTATCATAAGATCCTGTCCTTACCCTTGCCCCATGACCTCGGCCCCACACCCATCTTCTCTGGAGCACAGAAGTGCCCCCAACTCCCCCAAATCAAGTGTGCCAGATGTGGGTTAGGTGAAGGGAAGAGCCCACAAGCATGGGTGGGAGGTTTCTTTAGCTCAGTGGGAACACGGCTGTCTGGAGCTGCACTATCTAGTACAGTAGCCAATAAGCACGTGTGGTATGTAATCTTATTTAACTTTTTATTTTGATGTTATTGTACATTCACAAGTAACTGTGAGAGAGGTCTATATTCTCAGCCTCTCAGCCTTTGCTCAGCCTCCCTGATGGTGACATCTCGTGTGACTAGCACACTGTCCTATCCTGGACCTTATCGGGTCTCAGCAGCGTAACACACTCATTCGTGTATGCCTAGGTCTGTACGGTTGTGTGACCACCAACTCAATCAAGGTGCAGAACAGTTTCGCCCTTTCATCCTAGGATCCTTCCTGCTCCCCTTCACAGCAGCTGTTTAACCAGGGAGGACTGATTGGTTAACATGAACGTTAAAGATTCAGTTCTGTGCTCATTGGCCCTCTGCAGAGGGTGGCTGCCTCCTCACACACACAGCTCCAGAAAATCAGAGGCCTCAACAAGGCCCAGGGTAGGTCTGGAGGACACGCCCTCACCAGGCCTCATCCTGCAGTCCTGGGCTGCTGGCACTATAGAGGCTGCCTCTGCCTTCCCTGAGGTGTCAGCCTGCCTGTCTCTGCTGGCTCCTCTTGGCAAAGAAGGGGTGCTGCCTCACACCCCAAGCATGGATTCAAGTTCAGATGCAGCAAATGCTTGTCTGGAGGTGAGTGGCAGAGCTAGAGTTTTGGTTGAACTTGAAAGGGCCGCACTGACCTGGGCCTTACTGGACTTGCTGTTGTGCCCTCCCCACCATGATGGGGCTGAACTTACTGCTTGTCCAGAGGGTCCCTGTGGCTCTTCCTTCTGTGCACAGCCTCCCACTTACCCACTTTATGGTTACTGTTTGTTACTATGGCATCTATCTCTATAGGGAGACGCTGTTGTCAAAATACAGCAAAGCCTTATGACAGACTAAATGTAGCACCATAACACCATGGTTTGGTTTGTGGGGAAAATGGCGTCTGGGGAGCTAAGTCCAGCCTCAGTTCTGCCACCTACTGCATTTGTGAGCCTTTGGGCAAGTCATTTACCTTTTCCGAGCATCAGTTATGTCATCTGTAAAATGGGCATGATACCTTTTCTGCTTACCTCTCAAGATGAAATGCATTGAATACAAGAGCACTTTGAGTTAAATACTGCAGGTCAGAATTCTTTGGCATTTTAAGATACTGGGTTGGAAAACTGCCTTAGGTTCTCTCAGAATTTTTGCCATTAACCATTTGCCACAGATGGTCAGTCCCCAGTGCTTAGGGACAGGATCCTGGTGTGTGTGTGTGTGTGCAAGGGGGCAATGGTCAGTCCCCAGTGCTTAGGGACAGGATCCTGGGGTGTGTGTGTGTGTGCAAGGGGGCAATGGTCAGTCCCCAGTGCTTAGGGACAGGATCCTGGGGTGTGTGTGTGTGTGCAAGGGGGCAATGGTCAGTCCCCAGTGA
>NW_016826382.1:35291-101478 GCF_001698545.2 Rhinopithecus bieti
CAATGGTCAGTCCCCAGTGCTTAGGGACAGGATCCTGGTGTGTGGTGTGTACAAGGGGCAATGGTCAGTCCCCAGTGCTTAGGGACAGGATCCTGGGGTGTGGTGTGTACAAGGGGACAATGGTCAGTCCCCAGTGCTTAGGGACAGGATCCTGGGGTGTGTGTGTGTACAAGGGGGCAATGGTCAGTCCCCAGTGCTTAGGGACAGGATCCTGGGGTGTGTGGTGTGTACAAGGGGACAATGGTCAGTCCCCAGTGCTTAGGGACAGGATCCTGGGGTGTGGTGTGTACAAGGGGACAATGGTCAGTCCCCAGTGCTTAGGGACAGGATCCTGGTGTGTACAAGGGGACAATGGTCAGTCCCCAGTGCTTAGGGACAGGATCCTGGGGGGTGTGTGTGTACAAGGGGGCAATGGTCAGTCCCCAGTGCTTAGGGACAGGATCCTGGGGTGTGGTGTGTACAAGGGGACAATGGTCAGTCCCCAGTGCTTAGGGACAGGATCCTGGGGTGTGGTGTGTACAAGGGGACAATGGTCAGTCCCCAGTGCTTAGGGACAGGATCCTGGGGTGTGGTGTGTACAAGGGGACAATGGTCAGTCCCCAGTGCTTAGGGACAGGATCCTGGGGTGTGGTGTGTACAAGGGGACAATGGTCAGTCCCCAGTGCTTAGGGACAGGATCCTGGGGTGTGGTGTGTACAAGGGGACAATGGTCAGTCCCCAGTGCTTAGGGACAGGATCCTGGGGTGTGGTGTGTACAAGGGGACAATGGTCAGTCCCCAGTGCTTAGGGACAGGATCCTGGGGTGTGGTGTGTACAAGGGGACAATGGTCAGTCCCCAGTGCTTAGGGACAGGATCCTGGGGTGTGGTGTGTACAAGGGGACAATGGTCAGTCCCCAGTGCTTAGGGACAGGATCCTGGGGTGTGGTGTGTACAAGGGGACAATGGTCAGTCCCCAGTGCTTAGGGACAGGATCCTGGGGTGTGGTGTGTACAAGGGGACAATGGTCAGTCCCCAGTGCTTAGGGACAGGATCCTGGGGTGTGGTGTGTACAAGGGGACAATGGTCAGTCCCCAGTGCTTAGGGACAGGATCCTGGGGTGTGGTGTGTACAAGGGGACAATGGTCAGTCCCCAGTGCTTAGGGACAGGATCCTGGGGTGTGGTGTGTACAAGGGGACAATGGTCAGTCCCCAGTGCTTAGGGACAGGATCCTGGGGTGTGGTGTGTACAAGGGGACAATGGTCAGTCCCCAGTGCTTAGGGACAGGATCCTGGGGTGTGGTGTGTACAAGGGGACAATGGTCAGTCCCCAGTGCTTAGGGACAGGATCCTGGGGTGTGGTGTGTACAAGGGGACAATGGTCAGTCCCCAGTGCTTAGGGACAGGATCCTGGGGTGTGGTGTGTACAAGGGGACAATGGTCAGTCCCCAGTGCTTAGGGACAGGATCCTGGGGTGTGGTGTGTACAAGGGGACAATGGTCAGTCCCCAGTGCTTAGGGACAGGATCCTGGGGTGTGGTGTGTACAAGGGGACAATGGTCAGTCCCCAGTGCTTAGGGACAGGATCCTGGGGTGTGGTGTGTACAAGGGGACAATGGTCAGTCCCCAGTGCTTAGGGACAGGATCCTGGGGTGTGGTGTGTACAAGGGGACAATGGTCAGTCCCCAGTGCTTAGGGACAGGATCCTGGGGTGTGGTGTGTACAAGGGGACAATGGTCAGTCCCCAGTGCTTAGGGACAGGATCCTGGGGTGTGGTGTGTACAAGGGGACAATGGTCAGTCCCCAGTGCTTAGGGACAGGATCCTGGGGTGTGGTGTGTACAAGGGGACAATGGTCAGTCCCCAGTGCTTAGGGACAGGATCCTGGGGTGTGGTGTGTACAAGGGGACAATGGTCAGTCCCCAGTGCTTAGGGACAGGATCCTGGGGTGTGGTGTGTACAAGGGGACAATGGTCAGTCCCCAGTGCTTAGGGACAGGATCCTGGGGTGTGGTGTGTACAAGGGGACAATGGTCAGTCCCCAGTGCTTAGGGACAGGATCCTGGGGTGTGGTGTGTACAAGGGGACAATGGTCAGTCCCCAGTGCTTAGGGACAGGATCCTGGGGTGTGGTGTGTACAAGGGGACAATGGTCAGTCCCCAGTGCTTAGGGACAGGATCCTGGTGTGTGTGTGTGTGCAAGGGGACAATGGTCAGTCCCCAGTGCTTAGGGACAGGATCCTGGGGTGTGGTGTGTACAAGGGGACAATGGTCAGTCCCCAGTGCTTAGGGACAGGATCCTGGGGTGTGGTGTGTACAAGGGGACAATGGTCAGTCCCCAGTGCTTAGGGACAGGATCCTGGGGTGTGGTGTGTACAAGGGGACAATGGTCAGTCCCCAGTGCTTAGGGACAGGATCCTGGGGTGTGGTGTGTACAAGGGGACAATGGTCAGTCCCCAGTGCTTAGGGACAGGATCCTGGGGTGTGGTGTGTACAAGGGGACAATGGTCAGTCCCCAGTGCTTAGGGACAGGATCCTGGGGTGTGGTGTGTACAAGGGGACAATGGTCAGTCCCCAGTGCTTAGGGACAGGATCCTGGGGTGTGGTGTGTACAAGGGGACAATGGTCAGTCCCCAGTGCTTAGGGACAGGATCCTGGGGTGTGGTGTGTACAAGGGGACAATGGTCAGTCCCCAGTGCTTAGGGACAGGATCCTGGGGTGTGGTGTGTACAAGGGGACAATGGTCAGTCCCCAGTGCTTAGGGACAGGATCCTGGGGTGTGGTGTGTACAAGGGGACAATGGTCAGTCCCCAGTGCTTAGGGACAGGATCCTGGGGTGTGGTGTGTACAAGGGGACAATGGTCAGTCCCCAGTGCTTAGGGACAGGATCCTGGGGTGTGGTGTGTACAAGGGGGCAATGGTCAGTCCCCAGTGCTTAGGGACAGGATCCTGGGGTGTGTGGTGTGTACAAGGGGGCAATGGTCAGTCCCCAGTGCTTAGGGACAGGATCCTGGGGTGTGGTGTGTACAAGGGGACAATGGTCAGTCCCCAGTGCTTAGGGACAGGATCCTGCGGTGTGGTGTGTACAAGGGGACAATGGTCAGTCCCACGTGCTTAGGGACAGGATCCTGGGGTGTGTGGTGTGTACAAGGGGACATGTGATCTTTGATTTTGACCTGGTAGCTCTTCCCCATTTTGCAGCCCCTTATACGTCTCCAAACATTTTTACCTTAATTCTAGAGATTCATCTGTGCCTCGGCAGCCCAGCAGCCGTATGTACTTGCGATGGCCTAGTTCTGTTTGTGGGATCACCCTTTTTCCCACTTAGCTTTGACTTTTGCCTCTCCTTCCACAGGAGCTGCAGTGGGGAGGGAGGAGCTATGCAGATGTTTAGGGCGTTTCAGGTGGAGGAAAGCAAGAGTCCTTGGCCACCTTAGAATGTAGCAGAAAAGCCAGTGCTGGGATTGGAAGGGTTTTACAGGGGGCAGCAAACGGAGATGAATTTTCATGTGAGGAGAAGACAGCAAGCACCACGGTGCCACTATGAGCTTAGCAACGCCTTTAACTATATCAGTATTTCGTCCATTCCCATATTGTCTGCATAAGCTTGAAAAATCCAAAGAAACACAGCTTATCCCCTCCCAGCAGTGTGCTCAGCCTAGAGCCCTGAGTTCCTTCGGACTCGAGCATAGATGGCCCACTGCTCAGGGCCTCGGCCCATGCTTTCTTTGGCCTGTGTATCCCTAGTTTGTGGCTTCCCCTACCTGAAATGCTTTCTCTGAGAATCTGCCCTATCCTGAGGACCTTCTTAGACAGCTCCCTCTTCTACAAAGTCATTCTGGATGCCTGTGCCAGACCAAGCTTTCTCCGTCCGACTGGTCATCTTACTGGCACTTGTCATGATGCTGGTGCCACGGTTATGTTCGGCACAGATTGTCTGTCGTGTTGATTATCTGAGGGAGACGGTTTTCATCCCATTTGTGCTTCCTTATTAAATGATGTTGGGGCTATTTTGGATTCTAAGCAAACAGTGTCATCGTGTCATCGTAGGAAATGTAGAAACCACAGCCAAGCACAAAGGAGGACAAACACCATTGGTGGCTCTCCTGTCCAAAGGTGAGCCACTGTTAAATGTTGCCTCTGGCCTTCTGGTCTTTTGTGTGCATGTATGATGCATGCAGTTTTGTGTTACAGAATTTGGGTCAAATAGGCATGTCATGGTGTAGCCAGCTTCCGCCTCCAACTTATCATGTACTGCAAATGTTTTTCATGTCATTAATATTTTTAGAAAACAAAGAAATGACTGCATCGTATTCCTGCTCCTGTCTAAACCATGACTAACCAGTATCTTAAGTTAATCCCAAGTTTTTCCATAGTAAACAGTGCTGTAAATAGTATCTTTAAGTCTTTAAAAAAATTATATATAAAAATATACACTTTTTTTTTTTTTTTTTTGATCAGACGGCAGGTCTCAGCCTCTGCCTGCCAGGCTGAGTGCAGTGGCTGGATCTCAGCTCACGAGCCTCCGACTCCCGGCTTCACGCCATTCTCCTGCCGTCAGCCTCCCGCGTAGCTGGGACTACAGGCGACCACCACCTCGCCCGGCTAATTTTTTGTATTTTTTAGTTGAGACGGGGTTTCACTGTGTTAGTCTTGATCTCCTGACCTCGTGATCCGCCCATCTCGGCCTCCCAAAGTGCTGGGATTACAGGCTTGAGCCACCATGCCCGGCCTTTAGAATATACACATTTAAAATATGTAAAGGTTATTGATTATATTAAACCACTGCAAAATTCTTACTGATCTTTAGAACAAATTCCCAGCAGTGACATTACTTGGGAAAGGTATGTACTTTTAAAGGCTTTGAGTACGTATTTCTACTTTTCTTCTGGAAAGTTTATTTTACCAGTTTATAGATGCTGTTTCATATCTATTCATTCATCTGTCCTTTCTCCCCATCCCTTTCTTCTTTCCTCCTCCTAGCACTGGACATTTTCTCATTCTTTCCCAATTAGATAAGTGAAGTGGTATCCCATTGTTTTAATTTGTATCTCTGAAGTTATTAGTGAGTTAAAAATTTCATATGTATTGGCTATTTGTATATTTATTTTTAACTGCCTGGTTTTGTCCTGAATCCTTTTTCTCTGTTAGTTTTCTTGGGAGTTAATAAATATGGGAGCTTCTTGTTCACAGTGTTTCCAATCAGTGCAGATGGTGCTGAGGGTGACTGGCTCTGAGAGTGCTGTGACCTTGCCCCCAGACATTAAACTTGGGCCCTCCAGGATGACAAGGGTATGAGGAGCCTGTTGGTTGGCTGGCCGATGCACTGGCTTGCGGGTTCTGCTGGGGACAGCCAGGCGGGCAGTGTTTTATGTTAGTATGTCTCCTCTGGTCCCCAAGATCTTATTGCTGGCTGAGGCCGTTGGCTGCCATGGTGCTGCAGGAACTTGCCCTTCCAGCTGTGTGATGTGCGACAGCCGGTGGGATGGAGCTGAGGCCAGGCCTCCCAATTGGGTGGCTGACACTTGCCTCCTGTGGGCCAGTTGAGAACTGCCTGGACATGGTTTGACTCACCTGTGTGTGTCAGCTACGCCCTTTTAAGACTTTAGTTTTGTTGTATTTGTGCATGTCTGTGCTTAAACAGGTTCGGTGACTTGATTTGGGAAGTCACATCTTAGGGAGACTTACCAGGGACCCAAGTGCGGAGTCAGCCTGGGGGGTACTGATGGTGTCACTGCCCCCGGGGAGGCTGCCCATTTCTTGTAGGTCTGTGGCCTGTGAGAAGCAAAATTCTCTGATGGCCTTCCAGGGGGCACTCCAGCTAGCCAGGGGATAGAGCCCTTTCCTAGGACCCATGGCATTTCAGATAGAAGGCCCTAATTTTAGGGAAGTGAAGCAATATCACGGAATGGGAGATGCAGCCATTCAAGGTCTCAGAAGTTCTGGCGTTTGTGAATCATGTCCAGAATTAGTACAAAGAGGAGTGGCATCCTGATCTTTTCCCATAAAGGGGTCTCCATGACCTTTAGAAGCAGCAAGAAGGGAGCCTGGCACGACAGCAGCAGAACCTCCCAGGTGGTTAGACTTGTTCACCTGGCTGCTTACATGTCAAATCCACTTCCTCTGGGCAAATTTCTACTGCGCCGTGACCCTGGGGAGCCATGGGAGGCTGTGTAGCCCCCAGCCTCTTTCCAGCACGCACCTGCAGCCCTGCTCCGAGGCCCCCAGGCCGGACGTTGCCTGCTGTGCAGAGGTTGTGTTCCAAAGTATTAATAACATTTACTAATGCCCCTATAATATGTGTATATATATGTGCCAGGGACCGTTCTAAATACGTGGCAATTGCAGATAGTTCACTAATGCCCATCACCATCCTGTAATGTGGGTTCCTTTATCACACCCACTATACAAATGAAGAGGAAACTGACTCACAGGGCACTTCACTGACCTGCCCAAGGTCATAAAGCTCATAAGAGGGGCCAGAACCCAGACAGTCTAGCTCCAAAGTCTAGAATGGGAACCACCAGTTGTCCATGGCTGCTGGAAGAGGGCTCATGCCCCTCTCAGAATCCAACATGCTGTGAAATCCAAAGTAGGACACGGGTACACACATTCCCAGCTCACCATGCATAGGATGAGAGACCCCCTCAGCTGTCTGAATCTGGAGCTTGCAAGAAACAGCTGGGAGGGTTAGTCTTGTGTTTTGTGGGAAGAAGTGTTATTTTTCTTGCATCACTGTAAAAGGTTCTTGCTGCATGGCCTCAAGGGAAGTCCTCTATTCAGTAGCTGTTCTTTCAAAGTCTGATCTCATCCATGCATTTGTTTACTCATTTACTGAGCAACTATTGTGTGTCAGGCATAGGGCTTGTGCTGGGGTAAAACTTACAACATCCCTGCCTTAAAAACACCAGTGAAGGTTCAGTCAGGTAAATGGGCAGATTTGGGTGAGGTGGAGTGTCCTTTGTCTTGATAATCAAATATCACCAAATCCACAGCTTCACATCTCCTTGAAATCGGAGGTTTCCGGTGCAGCCCAGTCATCCCACCACCCAGCAAGACCAGTCAGTGTTCTGGGTCTCCCCTGAAGTTGCTCTGATAGTCTCTGCATCGGCAACAGTGATGCCTGTGTGAGGTGGTTTGAGATTCTAGGTCTCCGTAGCTCCCAGAAGCAGGTGGGGTCCAGTCCCCACTTGTCCTTATTTGGGGTTCTTTAATCCTCCCCACATGTTTTTGGAGGCCAGTTCAGAACCCTAGCCACGTTTCTCGATGGTGTGCTGTGTAAGGAAGAGGGCAGCATTGGAGGTGGGAAGAGCAGTGCTTTGTTTATAGTAGGGACACAATCAGTGTCCCTTGGGTCGAATTCAGATGAAAAACAAGTGGGTTTTCCTGACAGCTACCGTTCAGGAGTGGTCTGTTAAGCAAATTTAGAAAATAACTACTTTTTGAGAAAGGGACAACTACTTGTACTTTTGAGTTGGTGCTGGAGCAAGTTAGGACTTTTGGGGACTATTGAGAAGAGATGATTATATTTTGCAGTGTAATAAGGACATGAGATTTGGGGGGACAGGGAGAATGTTATAGCTTGGATATGTGACCATCCAAACCTCATGTTGAAATTTAGTCCCCAATGTTGGAGGTACAGCCTAAATGGAAATGTCTGGGTCACGGTGGTGGATCCCTCATGAATGGCTTGGTGCCATCCTCGTGGTAATGAGTGAGTTCTTGCTCTGTGAGTTCTAGCAAGAGCTGGTTGTTAACAAGAGCCTGGCTCCTCCCCCATTGCCTCCTCTCTTGCCACATGATCTCTGCACAGGCCGGCTCTCCTTCCACCTTCCACTGTGAGTAGAAGCAGCCAGAAGCCCTCCCCAGAAGCAGATACTGGCACCATGCTTCTTGTACAGTCTGCACTGTGAACCAGATAAGCTTCTTTTCTTTAGCAATTAAAATATATCGATACATTGATTTGCCAGTTGGCTTATTGCCAGGGCATCCCTGAGAGGCGTTGGTGGCCTTGCCCTCTCCATCGCTGTGAAGGTAAGTGGCGCTAGTGCTGTAGGTAGGGGGAGAAGGTGAGGTACTTTGGAAATTAAGAGCCCCCACAGCTATTTCTGTTACTGTTGGCACCTCCTGAGTTTCTCAGTGCTCAGAGATAGACCAGGAACCTGTTTGTTGCTCCGCAGCTCCTGGGATGCTTGTGCCCTTTCCTTGTAGACCAAGCTTGTCTAATCCATGGCCTGTGGGCCACATGTGGACCAGGATGGCTTTGAATAATGTGGCCCAACACAAATTCATAAACTTTCCTAAAACTTTATGAGATTTTTTTTTAAGCTCATCACCGGTCATTGGTGCATTTTATGTGTGGCCCAAGATGATTCTTCTGCTTCCAGTGTGGCCCCGGGTACCCCTGTCGTAGACCATCAGCCCTACACACTTCTGCTTGCAGAACTGCCTGGGCACACACAGGTGCTCCAAGGACCAGCCCACTGGGAATGGGGTGGCTGGACCAGGGCACTTCTGGTATAGCTGTGTCATCAGGTACCTTTGACCCCCTCTTCTCCCTGCTGTTCCCATGTTCCTGGGGTCTGAGGAAGTGCTCTTCTGCACCCTGGCCCCTGCCCCACCTCTCCCTTATTCTCCCTTCACATCAGTCACCCATCCCATGCTTCACAGACAGTGGCAGAGGAGTCTAAGAGGGTAGGGCTCCACTCCCCAGCCCCAGCCAGAGCAGATCTGCTTTGTTTTGAGGTACATGTGTAGCATTTTACTTGTGGGGGAAAAAAGGCTTTCGCTGCTTAAAAAGTTTGAAAACCACCATAGTGCAGGATGCTTTCAGCCTGGGCACTGAGGCCCTCCCACGTGGCCCATGTGAAACTACTAGTTTGTCTGTCACCTCCCACCTCCCCCTGCCCCTCCCCCCCATTCTGTGACCTCCCAGCAAACCAATCCTGTCCTACTCTTGCCAGTGGAAGTTCAGCCTTGCCTCCCTGCCTCAGGTCTCAAATCACTGCCTGTTCAGGAAGCTGTCCCAGGCCCCCTTAGCCCAACGACAGTGTCTGCTGGGTTCAGTGAACGTATTACAGTGAAGTACTCTCATCTCAAGTATACGGTTTGGTGATCAAGCTGCGGAACATTCCAGCATCCAGGAAGGTTCCTTCATGCTCTCTTCTAGTGAGTACCTATCCCCGAGGTAACCACTATTAGGTCTCTATCACCAGACCAGTTTTTTATTATTAGGTTGAGCACTGTCTGTCTTCTCTAGTTCAGTGTCATGTCTGCACGATCCATCTGTGTTGTATGTATCAGTAGACCTTATTTTTGATGGAGACTTAGTATTCCATTGTGTGAGTGAGCTTAGGTGTGTCCTGCTGATGGAGGTGGGGGCTGTTCCCAGCAGATGTTCTAACCCATGTCCTCTAGTGGCCACATGCACATGCTTCTCTTGAGCACATAACATGCTTGCTGTTTTGACTACTCACACGGACACTCATGCTAATGACCGTTAGCCACTTAGGCTGATGGCTTTATTTATGAGATGGGTCTTGTTCTGTTGCCCAAGCTGGAGTGCAGTGATGCAGTCACGGCTTACGGCAGCCTTGACCACCTGGGCTTGAGTGATCCTCCTGTCTCAGCCTCATGAGTAGCTGGGACTACAGGCACGTACCACCATGCCCCACTAATACTGGCTTTCAGTGATGCAAGTCTGCCCTATGGGGGTGATCTCGGTCATTGATCTTACCTATGACTCAGCATTGGGATTGTTCCTGGCTCTGGTGTACACAAAGACTGTGAACCCTGTGTGGATTTGGGGTGAGGCAATTGTGGGTCCTGGAGGCCTTAAACCACAACTTACTAGCTATTTGTTGATTAATCAAAATCAGAAAAGATCCTTTATCTTACAGAATTTAAGGTCCCCACTGCTGATGTGTGAAGGGCTTTCACAGCCCTTCTTCTAATTCTGTGGTTTGATTGGCTGCTCTTATGCATTTCCTGGCTTTTCTTGAGTTCACACCAGCTGACCAATCTCTGGGGCCCCTCTGGTGGGCAGGATGTTGTGGGAGAAGCTGGGACCTGAGATGAGAACAGGCCTGGCACTGTGCCAGAGGTCCCAGGCCATCTCTGTGCCGGGGCTCTTTGTGTACAATGAAAGTTGGACAATCTTTCTTGGAAAACGTGCCTGAGCTTCACATGTGGAATGAAGACCTCACAGCAGCTTCACTCAGGGTGAGCTGTGGACACCCGCAGGGCCAAGAGCTTCCACTCCACCTTCAGCCTGGGAGGTGTGCCTGGCTTGCCTGGCTGGCAGCTCATCCCTTCTGCACTCACAGGAGGGTGTTCGTGAAGCCTTTGTGTCTCGAGGGGCGTCAGAGCACTGTGTGGATTTCTCTGCTCCTCCTAAAAGCCCGTCTGCTGAGTGGGTGCATTTATTTTCTGTCTTATCACTTCAGTACACTTGTCAAAAGCTGGATTATAAATCAGTCAGTTCTGTGGTGTCAGATCTCTCTTTTTGCCTTGGCTTCTGAGACAGGATGGACCGTATGCCTATGCATGAGCCCTCAAGAAGTCTCTTTCTGGGGACCTGAGCTCGGGTGTGAGGCCCCTGAGGTTCCTGCTTAAGGTGTGAAAGAGGAGTTTGGGGCTGTTACAGCTATCATTTTTAGGTGGTCAACTGTTCCAGAGGATTTGGAAACACAAGCAATGTTAGCACCTGTGTCCCATGGCTCAGGGGCCTCCATGGCTGGCTTTCCACCCACAGTCCTGACCTCATGCCTTGCTGGTGTCTGCAATAATACGGGGTGTTTCCTTGGGACAAAATAAACTTCTCTGCCTTCAAAGTGGTCCCTCATGAGGGGGAGGAAGTGGCACTGACCCCTGTGGCCTGCAGTCACCTTGGGCCCATCAGCACCTATACTGGTGCAGGGATGAGAGGGAGTGCAGGCCCAGCTGTGGGGGCAGGCCTCCTGGGCCCTGTGTGAGACCCGCCTGTTCTAGCCACCGGGCTGTGCGGTGGTGCATGAGTGACTGGTGCTGAATGTTAAATCCTGTACCTCCTCAGGTGGCTTTGTTTTGTTTACGAACTTTGCATGAATGTTCTCCGTTGTCCGAGGTGGCATAGTTTGCCTGGAAGGTGACACTGTGTGTCTGCATGGACAGGAGCAGCAGACATCAGAGAGATGCAATTGAGATAAATGGTATGTTGACTAAGCCCCACTCCACTCCTCAGGATATGAGCAGCTGGGGTCCCTGCGTGCATGAAGGTCTGTCCCTTGAGGGTCTCACTGTTGAGGAGGCCCCACTCCCCTACTCTGGAGATGAGCAGCCCCAGGTCCCTGTGTGCATGGAGGTCTGTCCCTCAGGAGGGTTTATCTGTGAGCCAACACTCACCTGTCCTGCACCACGAGCTGGTAGCAGTTCCCCAGGGATGTGGCCCCACGGGTTGTAGGAAGGACCCCACTCAGGGATGGGCTGCTTCCTAAATGCCCTCATGCATCCTAGACCCTCTCCTCAGCTATCTGAGCCTCTGATCCTGCCCATGAATGCTTGTGTGGGCATGTTTGACCCTGTGTCCAGTCTGTCTGGTGGAGACGGGGCAGGTGCAGTGATATAGTTTGGCTGTGTCCTCACCCAAATCTCATCTTGAATTGTACTCTCTTAATTCCCACATGTTGTGGGAGGGACCTGGTGGGAGATAATTTGAATCATGGGGGTGGTTCCCCCACACTGTTCTCGTGGTCGTGAATGAGCCTCAGGAGATCTGTTGGTTTTATCAGAGGTTTCCACTTTCACATCTTCCTTATTTTCTCTTGCGGTCGCCATGTAAGAAGTGCCTTTCACCTCCCACCGTGATTCTGAGGCCTCCCCAGCCATGTGGAACTGTAAGTCCAATTAAACCTCTTTTTCTTCCCAGTCTTGGGTATGTCTTTATCAGCCGTGTGAAAATGGACTAATACAGTAAATTGGTACCAGCATAGTGGGGTGTTGAAAGATACCTGAAAAGATACCTGAAACTGTGGAAGCGACACTGGAACTGGGGAACAGGCAGAGATTGGAACAGTTTGGAGGGCTTAGAAGAAGACAGGAAAATGTGGGGAAATTTGGAACTTCCTAGAGACTTGTTGAATGGCTTCGACCAAAGCCTGTTAATGATGTGCACAATAAGGTCCAGGCTGAGGTGGTCTCTGATGGAGATGAGGAACTTGTTGGAAACTGGAACAAAGTGTTAGGGTTTAGCAGAGACTGGTGGCATTCTGCCCTGCGCTAGAGATTTGTGGAACGTTGAACTTGAGAGGGATGATTTAGGGAATCTGGTGGAAGACATTTCTAAGCAGCAAAGCATTCAAGAGGTGACTTGGGTGCCATTAAAGGCATTCAGTTTTTTTGTTTTTTTTTTTTTGGACGAAGTCTCGCTCTTGTCCCCCAGGCTGGAGTGCAGTGGCGCGATCTTCGTTCACTACAACCTCCGCCTCCCGGGTTCAAGCGATTCTCCTGCCTCAGCCTCCCGAGAAGCTGGGATTACAGATGCCTACCACCATGCCCGGCTAATTTTGTATTTTAGTAGAGACGGGGTTTCACCATGTTGGCCAGGCTGGTCTCGAATTCCTGACCTCAGGTGATCTGCCCGCCTTGGCCTCCCAAAGTGCTGGGATTACAGGCGTGAGCCACCACGCCTGGCCAGGCATTCAGTTTTATAAGGGAAGCACAGCGTTAAAGTTTGGAAAATTTGCAGCATGACAATGTGATAGAAAAGAAAACCCAATTTCTGAGGAAAATTCTTGCCGGCTGCAGAAATTTGCAAAAGCAAGGAGGAGTCGAATGTTAATCCCCAAGACATTGGGAAAATGTCTCCAGGGCATGTCAGAGACCTTCATGGCAGCCCCTCCCATCACAGGCCCAGAGGCCTAAGAGAAAATGGTGTTGTTGGCTGGGCCCAGGGTCCCTGAGCTGTGTGCGGCCGAGGGACTTGGTGACCTGCGTCCCAGCTGCTCCAGCCATGGCTGAAAGGGGCCAATGGAGAGCTCGGGCCATGGCTTCAGAGAGTGCAAGCCCCAAGCCTTGGCAGCTTCCATGTGGTGTTGAGCCTGAGGGTGCNGGCCTCCCAAAGTGCTGGGATTACAGGCGTGAGCCACCACGCCTGGCCAGGCATTCAGTTTTATAAGGGAAGCACAGCGTTAAAGTTTGGAAAATTTGCAGCATGACAATGTGATAGAAAAGAAAACCCAATTTCTGAGGAAAATTCTTGCCGGCTGCAGAAATTTGCAAAAGCAAGGAGGAGTCGAATGTTAATCCCCAAGACATTGGGAAAATGTCTCCAGGGCATGTCAGAGACCTTCATGGCAGCCCCTCCCATCACAGGCCCAGAGGCCTAAGAGAAAATGGTGTTGTTGGCTGGGCCCAGGGTCCCTGAGCTGTGTGCGGCCGAGGGACTTGGTGACCTGCGTCCCAGCTGCTCCAGCCATGGCTGAAAGGGGCCAATGGAGAGCTCGGGCCATGGCTTCAGAGAGTGCAAGCCCCAAGCCTTGGCAGCTTCCATGTGGTGTTGAGCCTGAGGGTGCAAAGAAGTCAAGACTTGGGGTTTGGGAACCTCTGCCTAGATTTCAGATGTGTGGAAACGCCTGAATGTCCAGTCAGAAGTCTGCTGCAGGGGCTGGATGCTCATGGAGAACCTCTGCTAGGGCAGTGCTGAAGGGAAATGTGGGGTTGGAGCCCCCACAGAGTTCCTACTGGGGCACTGCCTAGTGGAGCTGTGAGAAGACCCAAAGTCCTCCAGACCCCAGAACGGTGGATCCACTGACAGCTTGCACTGTTCGCCTGGAAAAGCTACAGACCCTCAATGCCAGCCCGTGAAAGCAGCTGGGAGGGAGGCTGTACCCTGCAAAACCACAGGGACACGGAGCTGCCCAAGATTATGGGAACGCACCTGTTACATCAGCGTGACTGGATGTGAGACCTGGAGTCAAAGGAGATCATTTTAGAGCTTTAAAATTTGACTGCCCCGCTGGATTTCGGACTTGCATGGGCCGTGTAACCCCTTTGTTTTGACCAGTTTCTCCCATTTGGAACGGCTGTATTTACCCAATACCTGTACCCCCACTGTATCTAGGAAGTGACTAGCTTGCTTTTGATTTTACAGGCTAATAGGTGGAAGGGACTTGCCTTGTCTCAGGTGAGACTTTGGACTGTGGACTTTTGGGTTAATGCTGAAATGAATTCAGACTTTGGGGGACTGTTGGGAAGGCATGATTGGTTTTGAAATGTGAGGACATGAGATTTGGAGGGGCCGGGGGAGGAATGATATGGCTTGGCTCTGTGTCCCCACCCAAATCTTATCCTAAATTGTATTCCCATAATTTCCAGGTATTGTGGGAGGGACCTGGTGGGACATAATTTGAATCATGGGGGCGGTTTCCCCACACTGCTCTCGTGGTAGTGAATGAGTCTCACAAGATCGGATGGTTTTATCAGGGGTTTCTGCTTTTGCATCTTCCTATTTTCTCTTGCCACCACCATGTGGGAAGTGCCTTTCAACTCCCGCCGTGATTCTGAGGCCTCCCCAGCCATGTGGAACTGTAAGTCCAATTAAGCCTCTTTTTCTTCCCTGTCTTGGGTATGTCTTTATCAGCAGCGTGAAAACAGACTAATCATGCAGGGAGCACAGGCCCAGGACTGCAGGCCTGGCCACCTCCTCCACTTCCTTCAGCAGCCCTGCAGTAGGCTTTCTGCAGTGGAGGTCAGAGTACTCCTGGTGACCCACCCCACCCACCCTGGACCCTGGTGTGGACATCACCTAGCAGAGGCCTGTTGAATTGTGTGGCTTGGGGGGTGGGGGCAGAACCTACCACTGTTCATCTCCACCCTGAACTGCGGGCTCTGGTCACACTCAGCACAGCTTTTCGCTCATGGAATTATTAAAAGATTATTTCATTCTTTAAAATGCCCTGAAAACAGCCACCTGCCAGCAGTGAAGGGACAGGCCTAGGAAAGCAGTGGCTTCTACTCAGAGATAGGGCTTGTGGTTCAGCTGCAGGAAGGCTGAATCTGCCAGCAGCTCAGGCCCACAGTGTGAGCCCAAAACAGGTTTCCTATTCTGCATTATTACAATTCCATACATGCAAGAGGTCTCCCTTTACTGTGCTTGCAACTTTGGGTTTTTGAGAAGGGCTCAGCAGCCATCCCTGTGGATGCCTGTGAGATGCTGAACCCATCTCTAGGCCTGGGGGAGAACAAACAGCTTGGTGAGCAAGTTGAGCACGTGAATTGCTCCCATTGGCTGGGGTCTTATTCTCTCACCAGGGCCTATGTTGAGCACAGAACATGTATTCATATTAGATTCGCACCACTACCCTGGGATGAATGTTTTTATCCATTTTACAAAAGGGGAACAGAAATCTGTTAATTTATTTAACAGAGAAGTTAAATGAATTACCCAAAGTTACACAGCCAATACAGGTGAGGATTGGAACCCAGGAGTGCCCATTCAGAGCCTAGCTCTTTGCAGCTTTGCTATGTTATCTGTCTGTATTTGTACAACTCCAGTGACCCAGTCTGCATCCCCTCAGCCCCTGCCAGTGGGCAGCACAGCTCGGATGCAGAACTGCCTAATTCATCCATGTATCATGAGCTCACATGGGAATGGGACCCTACTTTTTTCCACAGGCTGGAGTTCCAGGCATCTGCCTAAGTGAATTTACCTTTCAGGAAAGTCTTGTGAAGGCAGGGACAGATGAGCAGCCTGTGCTCATGCCTCACACACTTGGGCCAAGGCCAACCCCCTAGCACCCCTCCCCTGGCCCCCGCTCTCAGCACTAGAGTCTCCTGAGCCCTCACTTGTTTCTGGAGTAGCCCTGGCCCGTTCATCCTGCTCCCTTGCTGATGGGCCATCCTTGTCCATTCCCTCCGTGAGGGGCATCTCCTCCCACCTGGGGTGTTCCTTCCCACAAAGGGCACCCCTTGTACCTGAGCTTCCATTTGGAATTCTCTCTCCCATCATTGTAGCCCTTTAGGTCTTTTCAAAATTCCCTTCTTGAATTCAGCCTCAGCTCCTTCATTTACTAGCCTTGTGACTATGGGCAGGTTATTAAACCCCTCTAGGTTTCAGTCTCCTCATTTGTAAAGTGGGAACAATGACACCTCCCTAGGGTTGCCATCAGGATTAAAGAGAGCATGCACACAAAGCTCGGCATAGACTCTGTCTTCTCTCCTGTACGGTAAATCCCTTCTGGACAGAGACCACGTTCATAGACCTCCGTGTCCTCCACTCCTACCCCTCCCCAACTCCTACATTTAGCAGGGCTGCGTGCGTCGGTGGAGAACACATGGCATGAACCAGTGGCAGGCCCTCTGCAGCGACTGTCTCTGCTCAGAGGGGACCACAGGGTGAGGGGACCACAGGGTGACAGTGGTTAGCTGTCACCCTGGCAGTCTACACGATGCCGCTGGGCAGTTCTGCCAACTGCCAACAGCTGGCCATCACACCTGGATCTGGGTGGGACAGCACCTGGGCAGGCGCCAGGCTCCACCTCATCTGACTCATATGTGTGCCCGATTTAAACCGTCCCAACGTGTCAGCCCAGGAAGCATTCCATAGCAAACAACTGCGAGTCCCACGCTCCAACAGTCGCTCATTAGGATGTCCGCCTGTATGCGGTCGTTTAAGATTGATTGCACTCTCATTTTCCTACATGCAGTCCTTTCCTGCTGTTTTAAGTTTCTTACAGGACACAGGTGTGCACATGTGCTCCCTGGCCTGAAGGTCCGAGGTGGCCATGATTGCCAATGCACCCGTGAGCGCCTTTACAGTGAATGGCCTGGGGCTTGGATCGCAAGGCCAGCATCGCGCATCCCCCCAACAGATCCTGCTCTAGGCCACGGCCTCCTGACAGTGTAAGCGATGTCTCAGCCCCGCCGATGAAATTGGTTAGAGTGTCCATGTGACCCACCCTGACAGGAGACTTGAGGGTCTTCTTCCTGTGAGTGGTGAGGTACTGTACCCGCTGTGACGCACCTGGATGGCGTGGGGATGTGGGACGACCTGAAGGCCCCCAGCGATGTCCTGGGAGCCAACTCCCGTGGTGCACGTTTCCCCTGGAGCTCTCAGACACATACAAGGTCCTGCTTGCCTGGCCGCCCACACTGCCCTCCTTGTTCCTGGGGCTGTCCAGGCTCCTTTGGTTGTGCCATGGGATGAAATGCTCTCTGTCCTCACGCTTCACCTAGTTATTTCCACTCCTTGTACATGCAGTTTAAATTAGGGCCTGTGTTTTACAGTTTTCGTTTGCATATCTCAGAGTTTGCAATTACATATTTGCATGTGTGATTATTGTCTAACTTCCGGCTCGAGCAAACCATCAGCCACATGAAGATAGGTCAGTTGTACAACCTTTAATATGCACGTGAGCCCTGACTCTTGTCAGAGTGCAGATTTGGACTCCGGGTCTGGTGTAGAGCATCTCCAGCTGGCTCCAGGGAATGCTTCTGGTTCAAAGAACGTCCTGGAGGGGCAGGAGATCGAACTTTCTGAAATGAACTTGCCTGGGCCCAGCCCAGAGGTCCTGATTCCTTGGCCCGAGGGGGCTCCTGGCTCAGACAGGATTCCCAGCCCAGGGGCCTTGTCCATCTGAGCTGTGTTGTGCCAAAGTAATTTCTGACCTAATTGGGACCTCACTGCAGATTCGGCGTTGTGTTCTTATGTGTGTGTTTTTAAATTTACTATATTGTAAAGGCTTCCTTGAGCCCTTAAACCCTTTTAAAATATCACTTCTGGCCAGGCATGGTGGCTCACACCTGTAATTCCAGCACTTTGGGAGGCCGAGGTGGGTAGATCACAAGGTCAGGAGTTTGAGGTCAGGAGTTCAAGACCAGCCTGGCCAACACAGTGAAACCACATCTCTGCTAAAAATACAAGAATTAGCCAGGTGTGGTGGCGTGTGCCCGTAGTCCCAGCTACTTGGGAGGCTGAGGCAGGAGAATTGCTTGAACCTGGGAGGTGGAGGTTATGGTGAGCAGAGATCACGCCACTGCCCTCCAGCCTGGGCGACAGAGCGAGACTCTCTTCAAATAAAATAAAATAAAATAAAATAAACCCACTTCTGTTAGCTTCATCATATCTTGACCTGGAAATGTGCTTTCATGTGTTTGATGCACTTACTATTTCCATTTGTCACAATTGTAAGTATTTTGATGAGCATTTTCTGTGGGAATCTCTTGTCTCTGTTTCTGATTGCCTGCAGTCGTTCACTGTTCTCACCTGCAGGCCTGGGGTGGGGACCTTAGATGGGAGGCAGGCCCCTGGGGGTATGAGGGAGGTCC
Organism: Rhinopithecus bieti; assembly: GCF_001698545.2. Classification (NCBI taxonomy): domain Eukaryota; kingdom Metazoa; phylum Chordata; class Mammalia; order Primates; family Cercopithecidae; genus Rhinopithecus; species Rhinopithecus bieti. The sequence goes on from NW_016826382.1 coordinate 53,568, forward strand.
TTGGCGGAGAGGGGCCTTAGATGGGAGATGCAGTCTGTGAGCAGGGGATGGGGCCTCAGTGGGCAGGGCCTTAGGTGGGAGGCGCAGTCTGTGGATGGGGGCGGGGCTTCAGGGCTGCATCTTAGGAGGTGCAGTCTGTGGGCTTTGGGCCAAGACCCTGTGGTGTCTGGGACCTTAAATAGAGACAGTCTGCATGCCCGGGGGCAGGCCTGGGGTGGGCGGGCCTTGTTGGGGTGGGGACCCCTGGCAGACAGTGTGAGCTGTAGGGGCACTTGGTGCCTGAGACTCACCCAGCAGCGCTGGTTGAGGAGGCTGGGGGTCAATGTAGACGGGCCTGGGGTGGCCTTGTGCATGTAGCCTGTGTTCCCCAGGACTGTGTGTCCGGGAGCTCCCATCCCCTGGCCTCCCCTCTGCTCACCTCCCCTCCCCTCCGCTCACCTCCCCTCACCCCCCCACAGCACCTTCCGCAGTTTTCACTTGGGGTCTCACTGCTCGCTGCCGTCTCCCCCGTGGGATGCCACTTCCTGAGCACCAGGTAGGGCCCTTTTCCTGCTGTGCTCAGAGGCCTTGAAACCACTCCTCGGATGAACAAAGGTGGGGCCTGCCTCATGCTGGTCACCTGTCGTTTAGTAAATGTTTTTAGTATCTACTGTATACTAAGCTCTCTTGGGGATAAAATGGAGACCACATTTTTCTTTTACTGTACAGCCCAGCACAGGAAAATATGGGTTCAATGAGTAAGTTTCTAGCTGGCTCAAAGAAGTGAGTTCAAATACAGACATGGCCACTCAAGAGGACACTTCTGTGAACCTCCTGGCCTTTCTGAAGCCCTGGTGGCCTGGTGGTTCCCGGGGTTGCCCTCTCGTGAATGGGGTTTCTCAGACGTTCTTCTCTTTCTAGGGTCTGTTCTGCTGAAGGGAAGGATGTGGGATGGGGAGTGGGTGGGAAGTCCTCAAACTCTCAGGAGAATCCACCTGCCTGCAACAGACACAGCGCCTGCCATGCAGTCACCAATGTGGATCACCACCCGGTGTGTGTGACCCAGTGGCTCCCACCCAAGTCTGACCAGAAGAAGTGGGGAGCTGGTCAGAGCAATTCAGTGCTTTCTTCTTGAGTCATTTGGAAGCTAAAGCCTTTTGCAAGAAAACACAGCCTTGCTTCTTGTCACCCGTGTGCAAGTATTCTTTGAAACATTGCCTCTGTTTTTGTTGTTTGAAAACATCTTCACCTGCGTGCTGCCATTTGGCTCCAGATGGGGGAAGATTATGGCAAATGCAGTGTCCACAGGGCCGGACTGGTGGGATTCATTGCTCTATAAGGGACATGGAACACATTTCGTGACTTTGTGCTCAAACCTTTTCCTGTCTTTCTGTTTTGTGACATTGTCAGCCAATGTCAATTTAATACAATTCTAGAGTTTTATTTTAAAACTGGTCAAGCCAGGCCACGCCTGTCATCCCAGTAATTTGGGAGGCCGAGGCAGGAGGATCACTGGACCCCAGGAATTTGAGACCAGCCCTAGCTACGGGATGAGACTCTGTCTCTACAAATACATATATATATATTTATTTATTTAAATTAGCTGGGTGTGGTGGTTGTGAGCTTATAGTTTTAGCTACTGGAGAGGCTGAGGTGGGAGGATTGCTGGAGCCTGGGAGGTTGAGACTGCAGGGAGCCACCGCTGCACTGCGGCCTGGGCAACAGAATAAGACCCTGCCTCAAAAAAGCAAATAAGCTAAAAAATGGGTCAACAGGTTTAATTCATTAATTCAGTGAAGATTCAAGTGCCTGCTGCGTGACTGTAGTCAGTGGTAAGCTGCAGCAGTTTCCTGCCACTTGTAATATGGCAATTAAAAATTTTAAATTTGTGGCTGCTTGGGATCTGGGAGGTGACCAGTTCCTCAGCAAATCTTGACTGATAAATTAATGCCTGGGTCTTCAGCCTAGTTCTTTCCTGGCCAGTGTGACAAGAGTCTGTCACGTCTTTGGGGGCACATTATAATCATGAGACGTAATCTTTCTCCAGTTCAGGGGCAGCTGTGAATCAGGGGTACTGCCCCAGTAGAACTATGAACATCCAGCAAAAGACTGTTTTCAAAATATACCAATTAAGTGAAAAAAGCATGAAGTAGACCAGTGTGGGTAGTGTGCTACCATTGTTTAGAAAAGAGGGAAGATAGAGACAATTCACATTTATTTGCCTTCATATGCATAAGATATCTCTGGAAGGGTACATTAAGAGCTGAAATCTCATACTGTAATCCCAGCCCTTTGGGAGGCCAAGGCGGGTGGATTACCTGAGGTTGGGAGTTTGAGACCAGCCTAACCAACATGGAGAAACCCCAATCTCTACTAAAAATGCGAAATTAGCTTGGCGTGGTGGTGCATGCCTGTAATCCCAGCTACTCGGGAGGCTGAGCCAGAATTGCCTGAACCCAGGAGGCAGAGGTTGCGGTGAGCCAAGATTGCACTATTGCACTCCAGCCTGGGCAACAAAGAGAGAAACTCCGTCTCAAAAAAAAAAAAATGCTGAAGTCATTGGTTACTTGTGGGAAGGGGGCTGGGTAGCCAGAGATTTCACTAAATAGCTTTTGAATGTTGAGCTAATGTGGTTATATAGCCCTATTCAAATCATAAAGAAAAATATAACAGTGTATGGTCCTAATTTTTAAAAAACATACATGTTAAAGAAGCCTGGAAGAATGTCTTCCTACACATTAGAGTGGTTTTCTTTCTGGTCGGGTGATGTGCACAGTTAGACATCCGTGTGTGGGGCCCTCGTGAGCGGCCCAGAGATGACTAGGTGTGCTCTGATCTTCTTGTCCTCTGGCAGCACCTTGGGTGTCACACTAGACCTGGACTTCCCTCTTTGTATGTCTTGTACATGTGGGAGGGGGCATCTACATTGAAACTTGCTGGTTTCCCCAGGATGGCTACTCTCCCCAGCTTCTCCGACTACTTCAGGCAACACTACCTTGATTTGGGTGCAAAAAAGAAAAAGAATGCTTTTAAAAAAACACAAAAGTATTTTGAGGAAATGACAAAGGACAGTAGAAACGCAGTGTCAGAAACATTTGCCCTTCAAGTTTAATTTTGCTTTTTTGTGAAAACCAGCCTGAAGGGGGAGTTTAGCTGGGAGGGAACTGAGTTGGGCACTGTGGCAGAGAGTGAGCAGGATAACTGTGAATGGGGCATTCAGTTGTCTGCCTCTACAAAGGGGACGCTACATCTCCCAAGTGGCTTAAAGATTAAAAATAATATATGTGCATCTCATGCCCCAAGCAGCTATGAGAACTTCAACATGGCATGGGCCTTTGCATGAGTGATGGAAATGGCCAAGAGCTTCCCTCACCTTGGTTTGTTGAAGAACAGCACATGGGGTCCAGCCCCTAAGGGTCCTCCCTAGTATGAAAGGACCTAGGTGACAAGAAAACACTGTTAAAATTCTCCTCTTCATTATTTTGGACCTTTTGTAAAGGAAAAGCAGACATGAGTCCAACATGCAGGTGATGGCTGCTTCGTGCCTAGACTGAGAAATGGTGCGGCGGTTCCTTGGGGATGGTTCTGAGCCAGAGCGGCACCTTGATCAGCAAAAGCATGACATCCTAAAGTTTTTAAGTCAATAGTAGCTGACTGAGTTTAAGATGAAACCAGCAGGGGACTATGTGTTCAGTGTTAAGAAGAATGCATATACAGTTGGAGCACTGGGCCAGAGTCAGGAAATGAGAGTCTTATTTCCAGCTGGAATCAAGTTTATCTGTGGCTTTTGAGCAAGTCTCTCACCCTCTCGGAGCCATCAGTGCAGGGGCTTGGATGGTCACTTTCTTTTTTTTTGAGGCGGAGTCTTGCTCTGTCGCCCAGGCTGGAGTGCAGTGGCGCCATCTCGGCTCACTGCAAGTTCCACCTCCCGGGTTCACGCCATTCTCCTGCCTCAGCCTCCCTAGTAGCTGGGACTACAGGCGCCCGCCATCACGCCCAGCTAATTTTTTGTGTTTTTAGTAGAGACGGGGTTTCACCGTGTTAGCCAGGACGGTCTTGATCTCCTGACCTATTGATCCCCCCTCCTCGGCCTCCCAAAGTGCTGGGATTACAGGCGTGAGCCACGGCGCCTAGCCTTGTATGGTCACTTTCAATTGGGAAGCTTATGATTTAATTCAGGGCATGAAGACAGATATCCAGCTTTGAAGTACACACAAACATGAACCCTGTTTGTGCCCTCAGTGCGAGAAACTCACATGATCAGGAGGTTTGTCCAGAACATACTGAATCAGGACCCAGGCAATCCGGCAGGCCAAAAGGATTTTGAATTTTTGTTTTAGACAGAAAGAGTTTTATACCTTCTCCAGTCATTCACGCTCTGATTTGTTAAACGTATGGTAAGTTTAGATAGACCTCTTAGGTATCAAGAAAAGTTTATGTTTGTAATATCTTTTAACCTGGAAGGTAAGACATAATCGTGTTAATGGCGATGAGTTATCCTTCAGTATAGAAGTTGAATGATGAGAATAGACGTATATTGCCAAAGCCCTGTGACTCCAGAAATATCATTCATACACAGTTTTGGTTTCTGAATTAGAGAAGGACTGAGGACTTTTGTAGTTTGGGGTCAGGGTGGAGACAGGCATGTGAGGGAAGGCAAGTTCTACCCTGTTCAGAGTGCCTGCCCTCTGTCCTCCTTACCCAGCCAACACTGTTGGGTCCATTTTAACTGGAAAAGCCAGCCCTGCCAGCTGGGTTGGACCAAACCTCATATCCTGTGCCTCCTCTGTAAGGCCCAGCAGTGATGAGGCACAAGCCTTCCCTGAGTTCTTAACTCTTCATCTTCTAGATGGGTGGTGTGCTTACAGCAGATGCTGGTCCCTTGGAACATCCTGTTTGCCTGCAGCAAAAGCAGAGTCTCCATTGAGTGCCTGCTGGTGCCATCCTCGGGGTTTTCATGTTTCTGAACATGACTTCTAGTTAGCCTTCAATTGCTGGGTCATATGGTAACCCAATATTTTAAAGAACTGCTCGACTGTTTACAAAATCATTTGCACCATTTTACATTCCTACCAAAAATGTGTGAGGGTTCGGATTCCTACACGTTCTTATCAGCATATTATCTTTTTTATTACAACCAGCCTGGTGATCCGAAGTAGTAACTCCTATGCTTTTGATTTGCATTTCCCTAGTGACTAAGGAGGTTGAGCATCTTTTCCTGTGTTTTTTGGTCATCTGTGTATCTTTTTTGGAGAATGTCTATTCAAATTATTTGACCATTTTTTAATGGGGTTGTCTTTTATTGTAGAGTTTTATTTGAGTTTTCTTTTAATATGCCTTATCAGAGGCACAAGTCCCTTATCAGAGATCTGATTTGCAAATACTTTGTCATTCTGTAGATTACCTTTTCACTTTCTTCATGATGTTCTTTGAAGCACAAATATTTTAAGTTTAATGAAGTCTATTTTATCTATTTTTTTCTTTTGTTATTTATGCTTTTGGCATCATATTTAAGAAATTATTGCCTAACTCCAGTAATGAAAATTTCTGTGTATTTGTCTAATAGTTTTATAATTTTAGTTCACATTTAGTCTGTAATCCCATTTAGTTACTTTTAGATATGGTGTGAGGTAGGAGTCCAGCTTTATTGTTTTGCATGTGGATATGCAGTTGTCCCAGCACCATTTGTTGAAAAGACTGTTTTTTTCTCATTGAATTCTCTTAACATTCTTGTTAAAATAAATTGATTACCACGTGCAGTAGGCTATGCCTGTAATCCCAGCACTTTGGGAGGCTGAGGCAGGTGGATTGCTTGAGTCCAGGAGTTTGAGACTAGCCTGGGCAATATGGTGAAACACTGTGTCTACAAAAAAATACAAAATTAGCCATATGTGGTGGCGTGTGCCTGTAGTCCCAGCTACTTGGGAGGCTAAGGTGAGAGGATTGCTTGAGCCCAGGAGATGGACATTTTAGTGAGCCAAGATCATGCCACTGCACTCTAGCCTAGGTGACAAAGCAAAAAAAAATGAATAAATAAATTGATGACAAAGGTAAGGTTTTTTTCTGTACTCTCAATTCTATTCCCCTGGTCATTTATATGTCTATATGTTAGTACTATGTGTAACTTTTGAAATTGGGAAGTGTCAGTTCTTCAATTCTGTTTTCATTTTCAAGATTCTTCTGGATATAGTGAGACCTTTGAATTTAGGATCAGCTTGCTGATTACTACAGAAAATGCAGCTAAGATTCTGATGGGGTTGTACTGAATCTGTAGATCAATTTGGGGAGTGTTGCTGTCTTAACAATATTAAGTCTTCCGGCTGGGTGCCATGGCTCATGCCTATGGTCCTAACTCTTTGGGAGGCCAAGAAAGGAGGATCACTTGAACCTAGGAGTTTGAGACCAGCCTGGGTAACCTAGGAATTACCCCATCTCTACAAAATAAAATTTAAAAAAATTAGCCAGGTGTGGTGGTACATGCCTGTAGTTCCAGCTACTTAGCAGGCTGATGCAGGAAGATCACTTAAGCCCAGGAGGTTGAGGCTGCAGTGAGCTGTGATTGCACCATGGTACTCCAGCCTGGGTGACAGAGCAAGACTTCATTTAAAAAAAAAGAAAAAAAAAAATTAAATCTTCTAATCCATGAGCATGAAATGTCTTTCCATTAATTTAGATCTTCTTTATTTTTTCAACAATATTCTATAGTTTTCAATGTATAAATCTTTCACTTATTTAGTTTATTCCTATTTTATCCTTTGTAATGCTATTGTTAATGGAATTTTCTTAATTTTTAGATTGTTCATCGCTACTGTTTAGAAATACAGTTTATTTTTGTGTGTGGGTATTGTATACTAAAACCATGCTGAACTCATTTATTAACTCTAATAAGGTTTTTTTTTTATGGATTCCTTAGGATTTTCTATATACAAATGCATATCATCTGTGAATAGAGATATTTTAACTTCTTTCATTCCAGTCTAATGTCTTTTATTTTCTTGGCTGTCCTGGGTCGAAACTATAGTACAATGTTAAATAAATGATGTGAAAGTAGACATTCTTGTTTTGTTGTTGATCTCAGGGGAAATCATTGTCTTTTAACCATTAAGTATGATGTTAGCTATGAGTTTTCATGGATATTCTCTGTATAGGATGAAGAAGTCTTTTCTATTCCTCGTTTGTTGAGTGTTTTAATCATAAAAGGGTGTTAGATTTTGTCAAATGCTCTTTTTGTATCTATTGACATGATCATATGGCTTTTGTCCTTTTAATATTGTTTATTACGTTGACTGATTTTGGAATGTTAAGCCAACCTTGCATTCATGTGATAAATCTCACAGGTCATGGTGTGTGGTCCTTTTTATATGCTACTAGATGTGGTTTGCTAGTATTCTCTTGAGGATTTTTCTATCTCTAGTCATAACAGATATTGGACTGTAGTTTTCTTTTCCTGGGATGTCTTTTTCTGGTTTTGATATCAGGTGAAAGCTGACCTCGTAGCATAAATTGGCAAGTGTTCCCTCTTATTTTTTGGAAGAATTTGTGAAGGTTTGATTTTGATTTTGTGAACACTTTGTATAATTCGCCAGTGAAACCATCTGGGTCTGGACTTTTCTTAGTCCAGATTCAGATAATTCAATCAAACAAGAGATGATTTAATATCTTGTTACAAATTTATTCAGATTTTCTGCTTCTTTTTGAGTCAGTTTTGGTAGTTTGTGTATTTTTCTAGGAATCAGTCCATTTCATCTGGGTTATCTGATTTGTTGGCATACAGTTACTCATAGTATTCCTCTGTGATCCCTTTTTACAATAAAATTTTATTTTCAAAAAGTTTTAGGAGGCTGAGACAGGCAGATCACTGAAGGTCAGGAGTTCAAGACCAGCCTGGACAACATGGTGAAATCCCATCTCTACTAAAAGTACAAAAATTAGCCGGACATGGTGGTGCACACCTGTAATCCCAGCTACTTGGGAGGTTGAGGCAGGAGAATCACTGGAACCTGGGAGGTTGAGGTTGCAGTGAGCCAAGATTATGCCACTACACTCCAGCCTCAGTGACAGAGATTTTGTCTCAAAAAAAACAAAGCAAAGATTGCACAGAAAGTTCCCGTATACACCATACCCAGTTTCCTTTATTATTAACAACTAACATTAATATAGTATATTTTTTATACTTAATAAACCAATACTAATACATTATTAACTGAAGTTCATATTTTATTCAGATTTCCTTAGTTTTACCTAATGTCCCTTTTAACTTAATGTTCCAAGATCCCATCCAGGATAACACATTGCATTTAATTCTGATGTCTCCTGATATGGTTTGGCTGTGTCCCCACCCAAGTTTCATCTTGAATTGTAGTCCCCATAATCTCCATGTGTTGTGGGAGAGACCCAGTGGGAGGTAATTGAGTCATGGGGGCAGTTACTTCTATGGTGTTTTTGTGATAGTGAGTTCTCACACAAGCTGATGGTTTTATAAGGGGGCTTTCCCCCAACTTCGCTATGCTGTTCTCCTTGATGCTGCCATGTGAAGAAGGACATGTTTGCTTCCCCTTCCACCATGATAGTAAGTTTCCTAAGGCCTCCCCAGCCTTGCAGACCTGTGAGTCAATTAAACCTTTTTCCTTTATAACTTACTCAGTCTTGGGCATGTCCTTATAGCAGTGTGAGAACAGACTAATACAGTAAATTGGTACTACAGAGAGTAGAACAGACTAATACAGTAAATTGGTACCACAGAGAGTGGGGTGTTGCTATAAGGATACCCCAAAATGTGGAAGTGACTTTGGAACTGGGTAATAGGCAGAGGTTGGAACAGTTTGGAGGGCTCAGAAGAAGATAGGGAAATGTGGGAAAGTTTGGAACTTTCTAGAGACTTGAAGAGCTCAGAAGACAGGAAGATGTGGGAAAATTTGGAAGGTGCTAGAGACTTGTTGAATGGCTTTAACCAAAATGCTGATATGATATGGACAATAAAGTCCAGGCTGAGGTGGTCTCAGATGGACATGAGGAACTTGTTGGGACCTGGAATAAAGGTCACTCTTGCTATGCAAAGAGACTGGCAGCATTTTTGTCCCTGCCCTAGAAATCTGTGGAACTTTGAACTTGAGAGATGATTTAGGATGGTATCTGGTGGAAATTTCTAAGTGGCAAAGCATTCAAGAGGAACCAGAGTATAAAAGTTTGGAAAATTTGCAGCCTGATGATGTGATAAAAAGAAAACCTGGCCAGGCGCAGTGGCTCATGCCTGTAATCCCAGCTGAATGTGAGACATGGAGTCAAAGGAGATCATTTTGGAACTTTGAGTGTAGTGACTGCCCTGTCATATTTCAGACTTGCATGGAGCCTGTAGCCCTTTTGTTTTGGCCAGTTTCTCCCATTTGGAATGGGCATATTTACCCAATTTCTATACCCCCATTGTATCTAGGATGTAATTAATTTGCTTTTGATTTTACAGGCTCATAGGCAGAAGGGACTTGGCTTGTCTCAGATGAGAATTTGGGCTTGGACTTTTGAGTTAATGCTGGAATGAGTTGACTTTGGGGGACTGTTGGAAGGGTATGATTGTGTTTAGAAATGTGAGGACGTGAGATTTTGGAGGGACCAGGGTGGAATGATATGGTTTGGCTGTGTCCCCACCCAAATCTCATCTTGAATTGTAGTTCCTGTAATCCCCATGTGTCATGGGAGGGATCTGGTGGGAGGTAATTGAATCATGGGAGCAGTTACCTCCTTGCTGTTCTTGTGTTAGTGAATTCTCATATGAGATTTGATGGTTTTGTAAGGGGCTCTCCCCTGCTTTACTCTGCACTTCTCCTTGCTGCCACCATTTGAAGAAGAAGGATGTGTTTGCTTCCCCTTCTGCCATGATTGTAAGTTTCCTGAGGCCTCCCAGCCCTGCAGAACTGTGAGTCAATTAAACCTCTTTCCTTTTATAAATTACCCAGTCTCAGGTATGTCCTTATAGCAGCATGAGAACGGACTAATACATCTCCTTAGGCTCCTTTTAATTGTGATAATTTCTGATCTTGATAGTTTTGAGGAGTACTCTTCAGACATTTTGTAGAATGTGCCTCAATTGAGATTTGTCTGTTATGTTTCTCATTATTATACTGGGATTATGGGTTTTGGAGAAGAAGACAACAGTGGTAAAGTGGTATCTTGATTACATCGTATCAAGATACATGCTATCAATATTACTTATTACTATGGATGTTGATCTTGGTCCTGGCTGAGAGTGTTTGCCAGGTTTCTCCACTGTAGAGTTACTCTTTCTTCCCCCTTTTTACACTGTAGGTTTTGGAATGAACACATTCTATGTGCTTTACACGTAAGAAGTGGGAAATTATGCTCTACATCCTTGAGGGTGTTGTAGCTACATAAATTGTTTGGTATTCTTCTGTATGGTAGACCAGTCTACTCTCCCCCATTTATTTACTCAGTCATTTACCTCATTGTGGAGTCATGGATTTTATTTATACTTTGAATTATAATCTAATACTACTTGCTCAAATTGTTCCAGCTTTGGTCTTTGGGAGCTTTTTCTGTTGGTTTCTATTTCCCTTTGACATACCCCGATGATTATGGGTTTTGTTTTGGTTTTTGGCACTTCTTTTCTTTCCAGTATTATAAAATACCGAAGGCACATCATGTATATTTCCTGTACCAGCCCTTCAATCAGTCATTTCTCCAAGGAGTCTTGATTCCTTGCATGCTAGGTGTGATCATTGCTACTAGAATGCTTATAATCCTTCTTAACTCCTTAAGGCCCATAGTAATGTCCCCTTCACCATTACTGATTTTAGTAGTTTGAATTGTCTCTCATTATTTTCTTGGTTAGTCTACCTAAAGATTTGTCAATATTGTTAATATTTTCAAATAACCAACATTTAATTTTGTCACTTTCTCTGTTTTCTGAGTCTTCCATTTATTTCCACCCTAATTGCTATTATTTTCTACTTTCTGCTTGCTTTAGATTAAGTTTGCATTTCCTTTTTCATTTCTAATGGTGGAAGTTTAGATTATTGAATTGAAATCTTTCTTTTTCAATATAGATGTTTACAGCTGTACTTTTCATTTTCAACACTGCCTTAGCTGCATCCCATACATTTTGGTATGGTGTATTTTCATTTTCATTAATCTCTACATATTTTCTAATTTCCCCTGTGATTTCTTTTTAATTTCATAGGTTATTCAGGGGTATGTTTAATTAGCACTTATTAGTGAATTTCTCACATTTTCTTCTTTTATTGATTTCTAATTTCATTTTATTGTGGTTGAAAGACATACTTTGTATGATTTCAGTCCTTTTAAACTTATTGAGACTTGTTTTAGGGCCTAAATATGGTCTATCCTACAGAATGTTTCATGTGTACTTGAAGAATATATATTGTGCAGTTGTTGGGTACAGTATTATACAGATGTCTGCCAGGTCTAGTTGGTTCATAGTGTTGTTTAAGTCTTCTATTCCTTGTTGATCTTCTGCCTATTTCTATTCATGATTGAAAATGGGATTTAAAGTCTCCAACATTTATTGTTGAACTGTTTATTTATTGTCAAACTATATTTTTTTCTTTTTTTTTTTTTTTTTTTGAGACAGAGTCTCGCTCTGTGGCCCAGGCTGGAGTGCAGTGGCCGGATCTCAGCTCACTGCAAGCTCCGCCTCCCGGGTTTATGCCATTCTCCTGCCTCAGCCTCCCAAGTAGCTGGGACTACAGGCGCCGCCACCTCGCCCGGCTAGTTTTTTGTATTTTTTAGTAAAGACGGGGTTTCACCGTATTAGCCAGGATGGTCTTGATCTCCTGACCTCGTGATCCACCCGTCTCGGCCTCCCAAAGTGCTGGGATTACAGGCTTGAGCCACCACTCCCGGCCTTCTCTTTTTAAGTTAGTTTTTGCTTCATTTATTTTGGAGCTCTGTTGTCACATGTTTATAATTGTTATGTCTTCCTGATAGATTTACCCTTGTATTATACAATATCTTTGTCTCTAATAATTCTTGCATTGAAGTCTATTTTGTCTGCTGTTTATATAGGCACTTCAGCTGTCTTTTAGGTAATGTTTGCATGGTATATTTATTTCCATCCCTTTTCTTTCAACCTATCTGTTCCCCTGAATGTAAAGCATGTCTCCTCATATAATTGGAGAATGGTTGTTGTTTCTATTTGTGTTTTGTGTTTTAATCCATTTTGCCAATCTCCGCCTTTTTTATTAGAATGTTTAATTCATTTACATTTAATTACTGATATGGTAGGATTTGTGCCTGTCATTTTGCTGTTTATTTTCTGTCTCATCATTTTGCTCTCCATTGCTTTCTTTTCTGTTAAATAAATATTTTTATGTGCCATTTTATTTATTTGTTGTTTCTTTCACTCTGTTTTCTTAGTGATTGCTTTTCAAATAACATTCAATTTCAGTTAACATCTTAATTTAAAACAATCTAGCTCAGATTAATACCAACTTAATTTCAATTATATACAAAAACTTTACTCCAATATAGCTCTATTCCCATCCCTCTTATTTGTGGTATTATCATCATGCAAATTACATTTTCATATAACATTGTCAACACATTTTTATAGTCATTGTTTTCTGCAGTTGTCCTTTTAAATCGAAGAATGAGTTACAAGCAAACAAAAATACATTTATACTATCATTTTTATATACCCATGTAGCTACCTTTAACGGGGCTCTTTATTTCTTCTTGTAGGTTCAAGTTATGTGTAATGTTCTTTCATTTCAGCCTGAAAAAGGAGGCCCTTTTCTTATAAGGCAGATCTACTAATAATAGATTATCTCAGTGTTAATTTGTTTATTATTAATTTGGGAATATCTCATTTTCCTTCACTTTTATTTTCTTCTTCATTTTTGGAAGGATAGTTTAGCTGGATATGGAATTATCCCCACTGCCTTCCCCAAACTTGAAGTATGTCATTCCACAGCATTTTGGTCTCCATGGGACTTTTTTGTTTGTTTGTTTGTTTGTTTGTTTGTTTTTAACAAGAAGCTAGCTGTTAATCTTACTGGTGATCTCTTATACAAGATGAATGGTTTTTCTCTTGCTGCTTTCAGGATTCTCTCTCTTTTTTTGGCAGTTTGAGTATGATGTGTCTAGATATAGACCTCTTTAACAAACTACAAGTAGGATACACTTAAACTTTAAAAAACATATAGATTAATTTTTCATCAAATGAAAATTTAATGGAAAATTTTGGCTATTATTTCTCCAAATAGCCTTTCTGCCTTTTTTTTTCCCTCTTTCTCTCCTCTGGGACCTCCAGATTTGTTTGATGGTATCCCACAGACCTCTGAGGCTCTGTTCATTTTTCCTTATTCTTTTTTTTTTCTGCTCCTCTGATTGGATAATTTCAGTGTACCTATCATCAAGTTTGCTGATTCTTTCTTTTGCCATCTCTAATCTGCTGTTGAGTGCCTCTAGTGGATTTTGTATTTCAGTTTTGTAATTTTCAACTCTAGCATTTCTACTTGATTCTACATTTATAATTGTTATCTCTTCATTGGTATTCTCTATTTAGTGAGATATCTTTTTTTTTTTTTTTGAAACATAGCCTCACTCTGTCGCCGGGGCTGGAGTACAGTGGTGCGATCTCGGCTCACTGCAAGCTTTGCCTCCTGGGTTCACGCATTCTCCTGCCTCAGCCTCCTGAGTAGCTAGGACTACAGGTGCCCACCACCCACCCAGCTAATTTTTTGTTTTTATATTTTTAGTAGAGACGAGGTTTCACCACACTGGCCAGGCTGGTCATGAACTCCTGACCCCTTGTGATCCGCCGCCCCAGCCTCCCAAAGTGCTGGGATTACAGGCGTGAGCCACCGCGCCTGTCCGGTATCATTCTTACACATTCCTTTAGTTTGTTAGAAATGGTTTCCTTTAATTCTTTGAACATGTTTATAATAGTTGATTTAAAATCTTTGCCTAGGAAGTACAACATCTGGGCCCCCTCATGGACGGTTTCTACTGACTGGTTTATTTTCCTCTGCATGGGCTTTTTATTTCTGTTTCTTTGTATCTCTTAGTTTTGCTCAAAACTGAACTTTTAAAAAAATTTTTACTTATTTATTTATTTTTTGAGACGGAGTCTCACTCTGTCGACCAGGCTGGAGTGCAGTGGCGTGATCTCGACTCACTGCAACCTCTGCCTCCCGGATTCAAGCCATTCTCCTGCCTCAGCCTCCCGAGTAGCTGGGACTACAGGCGCCGCCGCCACGTGGTAATTTTTTTGTATTTTTAGTAGAGATGGGGTTTCACTGTGTTAGCCAGGATAGTCTTGATCTTCTGACCTCGTCGTCTGCCCGCCTTGGCCTTCCAAAGTGCTGGGATTACCGGTGTGAGCCACCGCGCCCAGCCAAAACTAAATCTTTTAAAGAATAGGACCCTTCCTTCTCAAGGGTTTTGTTGTTGTTGCTGTTGGATTTTTTAGTGACTTTCCTGGATTAATTCTATGAAGTCTGTATTCTTTGTCATGTGTGACTTTCAGTCTTTGCTTTGTGGTCAGCTAATGATTGGATAGAGATTCTCTTAAATGCCTTGAACCTGTAAGTCTTCCAGCCTTTTAGAGTGGCTCTGTATGTGTTGGGACACAGCTTCAACACTCTGGCGGTCCGGGTCTGCTTTCGCCTTCACTTTCTGATTGCACAGAACCCCAGTCAGATGTAAAAGATCACACACAGCTGCCTCAGGTTTTTCATGGCCATGCACAAAGCCCTGCCCCTGTGTAGCTGTCTACATCTCTGGAATATATCAGAGCTTTTAAAAGCTTTCTTTGAACGTCTCACTCCCCAGGATTTCTTTTTTTCATTTTCAAAAATTGTAAAATACACATAAAATTCATCATCTTAACCATTTTTTGTGTACAGTTCAGTAGTATTAAGTCCAGTAAGTCCTCACTTATCATTGATAGGCTCTTGAAAACTGTGACTTCAAGCAAAACCACTGGTATAAAACCAATTTACCATTGGCTCATTGATACAAACAAGAGTTAAGTTCCTGCAACATATTTCTGGTCACAAAAACATTACCAAACTTCTAAATAAAGACCCTAAATATTTCTTATATTAAATATTTGAAATAAATGTGAGCTATACATTTAAGATTGATAGAAACAAGATATATATATATATTTTTTTTCGAGATGGAGTCTCGCTCTGTCACCCAGGCTGGAGTGCAGTGGCATGATCTCGGCTCACTGCAACCTCCACCTCCTGGATTAAAGTGATTCTCCTGCCTCAGTCTCCTGAATAGCTGGGATTACAGGCTCCCGCCACCACACCTGGCTAATTTTTGTATTTTTAGTAGGGACAGGGTTTCACCATGTTGGTCAGGCTGGTCTCAATCTCCTGACGTCATGATCCACCCGCCTCAGCCTCCCAAAGTGCTGGTATTACAGGCTTGAGCCACCACGCCCAGCCAAAACAAGATAATTATTTACCCAATTTTTGGTGAATCAGTGACTGACAGCGGTTGTAGTGGTGGTGGATTAAATCAAGGAATAACTGTTTGCAAAGTGAAAACTGTAATGAGCACCTCCCACCACCATGCAGTTCAAAAACAATAACAAATATGGCAGGCATTTTCATACTGCATCATTTATTGCAGTCATATATTGCCATATATTTGTGTGATTACATATTTTTATTTTACAATAATTTGTATTTATTCATTTACTCATTTTCGAACCTGTTTATTCCAGTTCATGATTATGAGTGACTAGAGCCTGTCCCAGCAGCTCAGGGAATGAGACAGGAACCAGCCATGGACAGGACACCATTCCATCACAGGTTACACTCACATACACGCCCACAAGGACTCAGACAATTTAGACTCATCAATTAACCTAATGTGCACATCACTGGGATGTGAGAGGAAACTGGAGTAACTGGAAAATATGTAAATGTGAGAAGAACATGCAAACTCCACACAGATAGTGGCCCTGGCTGGGAATCGATTTTTTTTTCTTATCAGTATTATAGTGAAATAACATTGAATGAAACATTATTTGAGGACCTGCTGTATATTCATATTGTTATGCAGCCATCACCCATTTCCAGAACTCTTTTCATCTTGCGAAACTGAAACTGTGCATTCAAACTCCTCATTCCTCCTCCCCCAAACCCCTGGCACCCACCATACTACTTTCTGTCTCTGTGATAAAATTTTGAGTACTGTGCTTACCTCATATAAGTGGAATCATACAGTGTTTGTCTTTCTGTGACCAGCTTATTTCACTCAGCATAATGTCCTCAAGGTTTGTGCATATTGTAGCATGTCAGAATTTCCTTCCTTTTGAAGATGGAACAATATTCCATTGTATGTATATATCACATTTTGCCTATTCATCCATTGATGGACACTTAGGTTTTTACATTCTAGCTATTGTGAATGATGCTGCTGTGGACACGGATATACAAATATCTCTTCCAGATTCTGCCTTCAGTTATTTTAGTTATATACCCAGAGGTAGAATGCTGGATCATATAGTAATTCTGTTTGTAATATTTTTAAGGAACTGCCATATTGTTTTTCACAGCAGCTGCACTGTTTTACATTATCACCAGTAGTGCACAAGGATTCCAGTTTCTCCACATCTTTGTCAACACTTGCTAGTTTGCTTTTTCGATAGTAGCCATCCTAATGGGTATGCATCCCAGCATTGTGTTTTAAATGTGTTTGTCCAATTCTTGTTTGTCCCAGTGGTAACCATTCCTCAGGCCTTTTTTTTTTTTTTTTTTTTTGAGACAGTCTCCCTCTGTCGCCAGGCTGGAGTGCAGTGGTGTGATCTGGGCTCACAGCAAGCTCCGCCTCCCGGGTTCACGCCATTCTGCCTCAGCCTACCTGCTCGAGCAGCTGGGACTACAGGCGCCTGCCACCACGCCTGGCTAATTTTTTTGTATTTTTAGTAGAGACGGGGTTTCACCGTGTTAGCCAGGATGGTCTCGATCTCCTGATGTCATGATCCGCCCGCCTCGGCCTCCCAAAGTGCTGGGATTACAGGCATGAGCCACCGTGCTTGGCCCGGGCACTTTCATGGTGATCTCTATCCCATAGTGCAGCAATCTTCAAGTATCACATATCCTCTAAAAGAATTTTAAGAACAAGTGTAAAGGAGATAATGTATTTTTAAGTTGGCATCTAATTTTTCTCATAAGAAATATAAATAGCTGCAGAGGATCTAAAATACAGATGGCTTTTCAAAAAAAAAACTGCTACTGGGTCCCTTTCACAAAGGACCTTACTAATTGACTAAGACATTCAATCAACTGGTTTGAACTAAATGTGAATAGTTTCATTTGTCTGTTCGTAGATAATATTTTAACAGAGGCCTACAATGTATTGACTCAAAGGAATGACTAATAACGTGTGTTTGGGAATGGGGGGTGGGGGGGTTTTGCCAGCCATATCACATAAGCAGCTGCTTTGAAAATATCCCCACTTTCCATGGTTTTAGGCAAGTTACTCGTTGTAAGGTCATTAAAGTAAATGCTTTGTATCTGGCAAGAGATGTAAAATTGGCAGGGAGTATGCAATAATTATTTGTTTATAATTAGTCGCTCCCTTTGTAGATCACCTATTTTGGTCCTACTAACAAAATAAATTTGGCCCATGAAAAAAATATTTTTAACTTTGATCATATTAGCTTTAAATGTTAAACAGCTGATGCTGATTGTGTTCGTTCAACAAATGCCCGGGGGACAAGGCTTTTCCCACTGAGCTTGACCCTAGGAGTGGGGCTTTTCCTGGAGCTGCAAGACAGGTCTGACGATGACAGTCCCAAGTGTGGGCTTTGGGGAACTTCCAGACTGGTTCTGCTGCCCCCCAGGCTGTGAGGCTGCTAGATTTCACAGTTGAGGAGAGGTGGATAGGAAGTGAAAGCACCACAAAGCTTGCTGCTCTTACTGAGATTCAGCTGCTTTTCTAGAATAAACACTCCTTGCATTGTTGCCAGCCATTGATTAATTTCCATGGTTCTCTAAAAATTGGTTTTGACAGTTTTCCCCAGTATTCTCGCTTTAATGGATAAGCAGAGTTTTGCAGGTCCTACTCTTTCATTCTGTAAGTGCTTAGAGATGAACTTAAAACAGCACTTTCCTGTCATGCTTCCCAGGCTCTTAGCTGTCTTGGGTTTCCGTCATCCTTTTGTTTCCTTGTGTATTGACCAAGAGCTGTATGGAACATTACTTTTATCGCAACTGGCTCCCAGGTATTATTCATTCAACAAACACTTCTCAGAGCTCTAGCCCTTCTTCTGGAAGAAAAAGGGTCAAAATTATGATAAGAAGTTACAGTTGGGGGAATAGGTAGATATGATTAGTAGAGAGAGATTGATATGATATAGGTGGTTAGATGGACATTTCTTACTTTCTATTTATAGTATAATCATATTATCATTGAATACATTTTAAAGAAAATAAAAATTATTTGCATTTAGAAGCTTTTGATACACTTTGTATATCAAAAAAATATAAATAGCTGCAGGGTCTTACTCTGTCATCTAGGCTAGAGTGCAATGGCGCAGTCTCAGTTCACTGCAGCCTCCACATCCCAGGTTCAAACGATCCTCCTGCCTCTGCCTCCCACGTAATTGGGACTATAGGCATGTGCCACCATACCTGGCTAATTTTTGTATTTTTTTGTAGAGACATGGTTTCCCCATATTGCCCAGGCTGGTGTCGAACTCCTAGACTCAAGCAATCCACCCGCCTAGGCCTCCCAAAGTCCTGGGATTACAGGTTTGAGCCACCATACCTAGCCAGAAGTTGATACACTTTTGCTTATTGATGTTGATATTTTGTGTTTGAGATCATTTTTAATAATTTTAAAAGATGAAATCTCCCTCCCAACCACATTTTTTACTATCCTATTGTAGGAATAATAGTTGAGGTCAACTACAAAATAGAATAATCATTATCTAAATAATACATGAGGGTTCATTTAGCTAGAAGCATTGAAGAATAAGAATTTGCACACCTGTGAATTTCCCAACAAATAATCTTATTAACTTTTAAAAAAAAAAAAAAAAAAAGGGATTCATAGGCTTACATATATTTCTTGCCATATACCAGGAATTAACCATTTTGCCTCAGAACCCTGGGTCCTTTTAAGGGGAAATGATACAGCTTGTGGTGTCAGGTACTGGTGAGGGAAAGGTGGTGTTTGTTTGTTTTCTTTTTTCGAGATGGAGTCTCACTGTCGCCCAAGCTGGAGTGCAGTGGTGCAATCTTGGCTCACTGCAACCTCTGCCTCCTATGTTCAAGCAATTCTCCCTGGAGCACCCTCCCAAGTAGCTGGGACTACAAGCGTGTGCCACCATACCTGCCTAAGTTTTTCTGTATTTTTAGTAGAGACAGAGTTTCACTATGTTGGCCAGACTGGTCTCAGACTCCTGACCTTAAGCGATCCACTGGCCTTGGCCTCCCAAAGTGCTGGGATTACAGGCATGAGCCACCGCGTCTGGCCAGCGTGGACTTTTTGATGGGGTTATGTATTAACTTGCTACTAACCTAGGCCAGGCACAGCACTGCAATCTTTTCTTAGGAAATTTGAATTTTTTTTTTTTTTTTTGACAGAAACAAGGTCTTGCTATGTTGCCCAGGCTGACCTAGAACTGCTGGGCCCCTGCCTCAACCTCCAAGTAGCTGGGACTACATACCACCATGCTTGGCTTGAGTATTGATCTTTCATTGAAATTGGTCACTGGTTTGGAGTGAGGAGATGATCTCCCAGAATAGGATGGCTCCCTTTGAGGCATTTTACATGCAGGATAGTAGGTGAATGAACAAAGTCCAGCAGATGTTGAAGCAGTCTCCCTGTTGTAAGCCCTGCTATATGAACAAACACCCACATGAAAAACAATGAAAATATTAGGGAGTGCCAAGTCTCTTGCTAACCTATAATGGTGGTTTAGGCTTTTTCATAGTGATCCCTGAACTCTAATGTAATGGTCTTCAAATGTCACATGATGCCTAAAAGAATTTTGAAAACTACCAGTATAAAGGGGATGATATATTTTATGTTGGCACTTTAATTTTTTTTAGTAAATATAAATAGTTGCAACGGATATAATTTACAGCATGCTGTAAATATTCCATTTAAAAATAAAGCTTTTGGTGCATGATCTTCTAAATACAACCAATGAAATCTAAATGCTGTAGTGATTTGATCCTACTATCACGCATTTTATGGAATGATTTGGTTCTACTATCATGCATTTTAGAATAGGATAAACAGGCTCTTATTTTTCCGCTTTTCTGACTCTGAAGAGCTCTTTTCTAATCATAAATTTTGTATTGTTTTTATCTTTGATTTGTTCTTGCCATTACTCCTTCAAGAGATTTTGTCCTAATATTTTATTCTAATAACTTATACTTCATTACCCTGTAACTCTTCTCTGCAACAAAATATGTATATAAATTGAAGTTCAAACATTTTCTCTTGTGGCCCTGAGGCTCTATTTGTTAAAATATTTTAGGTTGTTTACTAGTATAGAGTTCTAGTTTGCAAGATGAAAAGCAATCTAGAGAGTGGGTGCGTAACAGTGTCAATGTGCACTCCTGACCTGTACACTTAAAAATGGTTAAGATGGTAAATCCACAATTATAAATGAAATAAATTTTATAGTAAAACTTTCTAGATTGAGTTATTGCAAGTATTATCAAATGGTGATTGGAACATAGTTGTGCAGTTTGATAAATAATCACTAGCCATCCAAAGTAAACATTTGGAAAATCTTTCATTTACTGTTAAGTATTTATTGCTAAATGAGGTAGGCTGGCACCAGTTGTTTTGCTGTTTTTGTTGTTGGGTATCAACACTGTGAAGCTTCATTTGCACACTCAGGTGGATGGGAGTGAAGGCCCCTAAGCACAGCTCAGCTCTTTGAACTGTCAACAGGTTGTGTGACAAAAATAATAGAGTGGTCTATCAAAATTATTTTGATAATTAGCTGACAGTTCAATTAGGACAACTTTATATTTTGTTGAAAGCAAGTAACTGGAAACTACCTGACTGGCAAGGTTTACTGCCTGGTCATTAGAGCTGTTCACTGTTTCAGTTTCTGGTAAGTATACTAAAAGGACTTTACCAAGAAGTATATGACAATGAATTACACCTGCTAATTCCTTCATTTAGAGGACTGTTGTTTGATATGATGGGGAAGTAAAAATATTGAGTACTCAATACCAATACAATTTTTAAATAAAATGCTTTTTTCATGTCACATTTCACATCTCTTTTTGTCAAAGCTTTGGAGCTCATTCAACATATGAAGCATGTTTACCATATAACTGGGCTGGCAAAGTCAGCCTCATCATTAAACACAAATCAGCGTTGATTTCTCTCAGGAAAACAGTCTGAATTTATTTTTCATTTCAAATTAACATGCTAAGACATAGTTTGAGAAAATTATTGAAAGTACTGAGAAATTGAGATGTGTTTTCGGGTTACTTGCTAAATAAAGTTAAGATTGAAACATTGTAGAACTAGCATTTAGCCTATACTGTTCCAGGGAGGCCTGGTGTTCCTGAGTTGAAAGTGAGCTGTGTCCCTTTGCGGGGATACTGAAGTGATAATTACATATAAAAGTCAAAAACACTCTTACTAGTTGTATTAGACATGATTTAATTCTCTTATGTACTTAGTTTATAGTGATAAAAACAAATTGCTTTGGAAGTTGGTATATGTATTAGTCCATTCGCACATTGCTGTAAAGAAATACTGGAGACTGGGTAGTTTATAAAGAAAACAGGTTTAATTGGCTCATGGTTCCACAGGCTGTACAGGAAGCATGGCAGCATCTGCTTCTGAGGAGGCCTCAGGAAACTTTAAATCCTAGCAGAAGGGGAAGGAGTCTTACATAGCAGGACAGGACCAAAAGAGAGTGGGGAGGTGCCCTACACTTTTAAATGAACAGATCTCATGAGACCTCACTCATTATCACGAGAATAGCAGAGGGGATGGTGCTAAACCATTCATGAGAACTCTGCCCCCATGATCCAACAATCACCTCCTACTGGGCCCCTCCTTCAACACGGGGGATTTCAACTTGACATGAGATTTGGATGGGGACACAGATCCAAAGCATATCATTCAGCCCCTGGCCACTCCCAAATCCCATGTGCTTCTCACATTTCAACATACATTCATGCCTTCCCCACAGTCCCCCAGAGTCTTAACTCATTCCAGCATTATCTCAAAAGTTCAGAGTTTCATCTGAGACAAGGCTAGTCCCTTCCACCTATAAGCCTGTAAAATAAAAAACAAGTTAGTTACTTCCAAGATATAGTGGGGGCATGGGCCTTGGGTAAATGCTTCCGTCCCAAAATGGAGAAATTAGCCAAAGGAAGGGGTACAGGCCCCATGCAAGTCCAAAACCCAGTAGGGCAGTCATTAAATCTTAAAGCTCCAAAATAATTTCCTTTGATTCCATGCCCCACGTCCAGGGCACACTGGTTTGTGGGATGGGCTCCCAAGGCCTTGGGCAGCTCTGCCCCTGTAGCTCTGCAGGGTTCAGCCCCCTCGGCTGCACTCAAGGTCTGGTGTTGAGGGCCTGTGACTTTTTCAGGCATATGTTGCAAACTGTCAGTGGATCTACCATTCTGGGGTCCGGAGGATGTGGTCCTCTTCTCACAGTTCCACTGTGCAGTGCCCTAGTGGGGACTCTGTAGCAGGGCTCCAACCCCACATTTCCTCTTTGCACTGCCCTAGTAGAGGTTCTCCATGAGGGCTCTGCCCCTGCAGCAGACTTCTGCCTGGGCATGCAGGTGTTTCCACACATTCTCTGAAATGTAGGCGGAGGCTTCTAAGCCTCAAATCTTGCATTTTGTACACCCACAGGCTTAACACCATGTGGAAGCTGCCAAGGTTTATGGCTTGTGCCCCCTGAAGCAGTGTCCCTCTGTACCTGGGCCCCTTTGAGCCACAGGCCAGGATGCAGGGAGCAATGTCCCAAGGCTGCGCAGGGTAGTGGGGCCCTGGGTCAGCCCAAGAAAGCCCTTCGGCCCTCCTAGGCCTCTGGGGCTGTGTTGGGAGGGGCTGCCATCGCAGTCTCTGAAATGCCTTTGAGGTCATCTCCCCATTGTCTTAGCTATCAGCATTTGCCTTCCTTTTAGTTATGGAAATTTCTGCAGCCTGCTTGAATTCCTACCCTGAAAATGGACTTTTCTTTTCTACCTCGTAGCCAGGGTGCAAATTTTCTGAACTTTTATGCTCTGCTTCCCTTTTAAACATAAGTTCCAGCTTTAGGTTATTCCTTGGCTCACGCATATGAGCACAGGTTGTTAGAAACAGCCAGGCCACATCTTGAATGCTTTCCCATTTAGAAATTTCTTACACCAGATACACACTCTCAACTTCAGAGTTCCACAGATCCCTTAGAGCAGGGGCACAAAATGCAGCCAGGATCTTTGCTAAAGCATAGCAAAAATGACTGTATTAGTATTAGTCAGTGTTCTCTTAAAGGGACAGAATAAATAGGAGATACATATATAAATACATTTTATGTAAAATATTTTTTATATAATTAATATAAAATTATATTAATATATACTTATATTAATTAGTAAAAAATGTATAGAAATTTATATTTTATATAAGATATGTATTTTTATTTGTATAAATATATATATAAACTCATATATAGGAGCATATATGTATGTATATATAGGAGAGTTTATTAAGTATTAACTTTCTTGATCACAAGGTCCAACAATAGGCTGTATGCAAGCTGAGGAGCAAGGAGAGCCAGTCCAAGTCCCAAAACCGAGGAACTTGGAGTGTGATGTTGTAAGGCAGGAAGCATCCAGCACGGGAGAAAGATGTAGGCTGGGAGGCTAGGCCCATCTCTCCTTTTCAGGTTTTCCCTCCTGTGTGTTTTTTTTTTTGTTTGTTTGTTTGGTTTTTTTTTTGAGACAGAGTCTCATTCTCTTGCCCAGGCTGGAGTGCAGTGGCACCATCTCAGCTCACTGCAGCCTGCACCTCCTGGGTTCACTCCATTCTCCTGCCTCAGCCTCCCAAGCAGCTGGGACTATAGGTGCCCACCACCACACCTGGTTAATTTTTTTGGATTTTTAGTAGAGACGGGGTTTCACAGTGTCAGCCAGGATGGTCTCGATCTCCTGACCTCATGATCTGCCCGCTTCGGCCTCCCAAAGTGCTGGCATTACAGGTCCCAGCCATTACAGGTGTGAGCCAGCACGCCTGGCCCTTTCTTCCTGCTTTATATTCGCTGGAAGCTGATTGGATTGTGTCCACCAGATTAAGGATGGATCTGCCTTCCCCAGCCCACTGGCTCAAATGTTCATCTCTTTTGGCAATACCCACAAAGGCACACCCAGGATTAATACTTTCTATCCCTCAATCCAATCAAGTTGACACTCAGTATTAACCATCACAGTGACCTTTACTATAGTTCCCAGTAAGTTCCTCATTTCCATCTGAGACCTCCTCAGCCTGGACTTCATTGTTCATATCACTGTCAGCATTTTGGTCACAACCATTCAACAATCTCTAGGGAGTTCCAGATTTTCCCACATCTTCCTGTCTTCTTCTGAGCCCTCCACACCCAATTCCAAAGTTGCTTCCACATATTCAGGTATCTTTATAGCAATGCCCGACTCCTTGCTACCAATTTTCTGTATTAGTCCTTCTTGCATTGCTATAAAAACATGCTTGAGACTGGGTAATTTATACAGAAAAGAGACTTAATTGACTCATGGTTTCACAGGCTGCACAGGAAGCATAGTGGGAATCTGCTCCTGGGAAGGCTTCAGGGAGCTTTTACTCACGGCAGAAGGCAAGATGGGAGTAGGCTTCCTACATGGCAGGAGCAGGACTAAAAGAGGGGGAAGGTGCTACATACTTTTAAAACAACCAGATCTCGTGATCACTCACTCACTCATTCACCATCAAGAGAACGGCACCGGGAGATGGTGCTTAACCGTTCATAAGAGCTCCATCATCATGATCCAGTCACCTCCCACCAGGCCCCTCCTCCAACACGGGGGATTACAATTCAACATCAGATCTGGGTGGGGACACAGATGCAAACCATATGAGTATATATGAGCTCTATGAGATGGGAAAGACAAGGATTGATGTTAGTGAAATAAATGCTTTGTGATTTTATTGGAAACTGGATCTAAAAGATGCTGCATAAAACTTATGTTGTAGGCTTTACATGTGTGTCTTAAAGTTTTGGAGCCCCTGTGTGTGAAATAATCTGCATTGCCTACATGCTGTGCCAGCGGCATCCTTGGGTGAACACTGAGCAGAAATGTAACGTGTCCCTTTGAATAATGGGGAGGGATTTCAAGGGTTTGCTCTGCTCTGCACTTCTGACAATAGCAGGAGATAGAGGAGAGCCCTTTCCTCTGCCCCTTCCAGAGTGCAGCTGTGTTCAGAGCATGTAACTGTCCAGACACCAGGTTCTGGGGTCACGCTTCTTCCCTTCCTGAGTACATAGACAGTAGGTTAGCGGGGTTTTGAGTAGTCATTAAAAGTGGCTTCTCCTGAACCATTATTATTGTTATTATTTTTGAGACCAAGTCTCACTCTTTTGCCCAGGCTAAAGTGCGGTGGTGTGATCTTGGCTCACTGCAACCTCCGTCTCCCAGGTTCAAGTGATTCTCCTGCCTCGGACTCCTGAGATGCTGGGATTACAGGTGTATGCCACCACGCCTGGCTCATTTTTTTGTATTTTTAGTAGAGATGGGTTTTCACCATGTTGGCCAGGCTGGTCATGGACTCCTGACCTCAAGTAATCTGCCGACCTGGCCTCCCAAACTGCTGGGATTACAGGCGTGAGCCACCGTGCCTGCCCCGAGCCAGTATTTTGAACTATCCCATTGTGGTGAGCCCTGGGGATTTTTGTTTTTTTAATTGCCTAGGGCAGTGCACGATGGGTGAGAGGTTTGTTTTGCTTTTGGTAACCTGGGGAAAGTGCTTTTTGAAAGGGAGATAGAAAAGGAGGTTTGTTCTCGAGCAATTCAGTTTCACAAAGAATCTGTGGAGGTTAAGGTCTAGTGGCTGATTCTCATAAGACCAGTGGTTCTCCGTGTATGGCCTCCAGATCAATAGCATCAGCTCTTTCAGGAACTTGTTAAAAATGCAGATTCTTGGGCTGTACCTGAGCACAGTCAAATCCAGAACTCTGGGGGCCTCCAGGTGATCCTGGTGCAAGCACATAAGATTTTAGATGATTTTCCCTGACTCATTCATACAATGTCTAGATGATATAATGACTAGTTTTCCATAAACATTAGACACTTTATTTTTGTATATTTTGGAACCAATGTAATTAGTTTTCAGCTATATTGAAGAACACAGAGTATATACCACCTGATGAATAAAGGTTCCTAATTGCCAAGTGAGGAATGACAGGAGCCAGAACCCTTGGGCATGACCCTAACCTCATGTCCCCCTGGGGTCCTCTCTTGGAGGGTATCCTGGAGCTCTGTGGGCAGCTCATGGGCTTCTGGGCCGGGGTTAGGGTCTGCTGGAAAAGAGGTTAGTCCCTAGACATTTCCCAAACCTGGACCACCTAACGACAGGTCCGGAGGGGGGTGTACATGCCGCCTTTGGGAAAGAGACCAGACCATCATCCTGCCTCCCCGGACTTGTCTGATTTTAACCAGGTTCCTTTATTCGTTTCTTTATTCTTGCAATTTTACGTCTACTTCTGATCCTTTTGAAATGTAACCATTTTGTCTTACTAAAATACAAATCAAATGAAGACACTTCCTAGCTTAAAATTAAGACCCATACAGTCTTAATGGTCTTTTGCCTTTGGAAAAAGTTCCGAGGTTTCATTCAGCCTTGTGTTCTCTCCTGCCTCTGAGTTTCCTAAGGCCTGCCCGGAGCTGTGCAGATGCCCCCTCAGCAACCTCAGATGAGACAAGGGGCCTTGCTGAGGAAGGATTCTCCTTTCGTGCCACCCAAAAAAAATTTTTTTTTTTTTTTTTTTTTTGAGACGGAGTCTCGCTCTGTCGCCCGAACTGGAGTGCAGTGGCCAGATCTCGCCTCACTGCAAGCTCTGCCTCCCGGGTTTACGTCATTCTCCTGCCTCAGCCTCCCAAGTAGCTGGGACTACAGGCGTCCGCCACCTCGCCCGGCTAGTTTTTTGTATTTTTTAGTAGAGACAGGGTTTCACCGTGTTAGCCAGGATGGTCTTGATCTCCTGACCTTGTGATCCGCCCGTCTCGGCCTCCCAAAGTGCTGGGATTACAGGCTTGAGCCACCGCGCCCGGCCTTACCCAAAAAATTTACATTAATTTTGACGTTGCTTTTTCCTACAACATGAGCTACACAGCCTGTCCTATCCTGTCCTCAGGATATTCATCTGTGTTCATGACTGAGCTGCC
Source organism: Rhinopithecus bieti (assembly GCF_001698545.2). NCBI lineage: Eukaryota > Metazoa > Chordata > Mammalia > Primates > Cercopithecidae > Rhinopithecus > Rhinopithecus bieti. Next base: position 80,921 of record NW_016826382.1, read on the forward strand.
CCTCGGTCAGTGTGGATGAGAGAGCTGCTGCCTGAGTCATTACTGCTTTTAATTTGTTAGGATCCCTCTTCCTGTGTTATAATTTCTTACTTAGTCACTGTGAGCTCTGTGAGAACGGAGCTGTTTCTCACTATCTCCGCAGGGCCTTGTGGAGAATTAATAAATGCTTGTCCTTTTATTTATTTATTTTATTTTATTTTTTATTTTATTTTATTTTTTGAGATGGAGTCTTGCTCTGTCGCCCGGGCTGGAGTGCAGTGGCCAGATCTCAGCTCACTGCAAGCTCCACCTCCTGGGTTTATGCCATTCTCCTGCCTCAGCCTCCGGAGTAGCTGGGACTACAGGCACCCGCCACCTCGCCAGGCTAGTTTTTTGTATTTTAGTAGAGACGGGGTTTCACCGTGTTAGCCAGGATGGTCTCGATCTCCTGACCTCGTGATCCGCCCGTCTCGGCCTCCCAAAGTGCTGGGATTACGGGCTTGAGCCACCGCACCCGGCCTTTTATTTTTTTAATACAACATTTTAAATTCATCTGCCTCTGCAGAAAACGGTGTGAGATATCTCAGAACTGAAAATAGAGTTACCATTGGATCCAGCAGTCTTACTATGCGTTTCTACCCAAAGGAAAGTAAATCGTATTAAAAGAATACCTGCATTTGTATCTTCATTCCAGCACTATTCATAATAGCAAAGATGAAATCACTTAAGTGTCTATCAGTGGATGATTGATTAAAGAAAATGTGGACTATAAATGCTTGTTTGTTAAGTACACTAACCACACCCTGTTTCTGGATATTTCTCTGGTGTTTATTAATATCGTCCCCCCCCCCCAACCCCTGTCTCTTGCATTGCAGTTTGGGGCGGAATTCCGAAGGTTCTCTCTAGACCGTCATAAGCCTGGGAAGTTTGAAGATTTCTACAAGCTGGTTGTGCACACCCACCATATCTCCAACAGTGATGTAACTATTGGCTACGCAGATGTGCATGGAGACCTGCTGCCCATCAACAATGACGACAACTTCTGCAAGGCGGTTTCCAGTGCAAACCCCCTGCTCAGGGTCTTCATCCAGAAACGAGGTACTGAAGTGGTTGCGTGGCTGCCTGGGCTTGTTGAACAATCATTTTTAAAATATAGTTTTCAATTTTTTCTGTCATTACATTTGGTTCTGTTTTCTAACCTGTAGTAGGAGATTAAAGAAATTAAAATGTGTTTGATCAACATTAATTTAATATACTTAAAATACTTACACTGTGTTTTCTACCTTAAATGGTATTGACTTCTGACTTTTAAATACTGAAGAAAGAATAATATTGATACTTCCAGTCGTTTAACTAGAAGTGAAATAACTCAGTGATAAGGAGGCTTGAGTCAGTGGCCTCAGAATGAAACTTGGGGTTACTGATGTGTGCTTTCCATCATCTCGTTGGGAGTAAGGAACATGTTAGCTTTAGATGATAACTTTGGTTAACTTTTAGCTCTGAGGCCCAGTTTCACCATAACTAATAATATCATTTTTTGTTAAAATAAATTACTAACATAGGTGAATGGCTGAAAGGGAAGGGGTGCCCTGCTGCTGACTTACTGTGGGACCTCATACTGCTCACATCTCTGAACTGCATTTAGATTTTTTTTTTTCCATCTCCAAACTTCGGAGGACCTTGTTGTTTCAAAATAATATGCTGAAAGGAAGAAGCACCTGCAGGTGAGGCTTGATATTGGGAAAATGGCATTTTTATAACTGACTGCCTCTCCTTCTTTGGGCGGCCCCGCAGTGCACGTGGTGAACACTGACCACCTCAAGGAGCCAAGCAGCCAGTGGTGACTCTTGCAAAGTGAGGTTGCAGTGTGCCCTGTCTGCCCTCATGGATCTGCTGCCAGAGTCTCTGGGACAGCTAGGAGAGGTTTCCCGGAGGAAAGCCTGAGCTGAGACTACAGGAAGCAGCAGCAGGGTGCTGGGCGGGAGGCAGGCTGGGCGAGTTCTCAGATGAGGCCCTCCGCCTCCTTCACCCCAGTGTCCTGCTTTGCAAAACGAGGGTACTACTCATAGTAGCCCCCGTCCAGTTTCTGTAGGGGTGATGCTGAGCAGCGTGCCGCCAGCTCCTCGCCCCTGCTCTGTAAATACTAGCTATGGCTGTTATTCCCATTTGTGGTGATGAAGGGAACGGCAGGAGACTCGTTGACCTCACTTCAGACAGATTCTCTGGCACAAGATCAGAACACTCTGCATCTGCAGTTCTCCCTGGGCCTGGGTATCCTGCTGATGGTGCTGAGAAGTCAACACAGCTGTCACTTCCTCACAGTGGCCTGGGGGACGGGCTCTTCAGCTTCCGCATCAGTCCCTCAGGGTTGCTGGGGGACAAGGACCCTCACTGTCTCTGCAGGGTTCTGCACAGCCTCCAGCACGCCACACCTCGGTCCTCTGTATGCTGCCCTCTGCAGTAGCCACCTGCTGCTTTGCTGGTCCTGGAATGGAGGCCTGTGCCCCCTGCCTCCTGACCTGGAACTCTACTCCTTCACATTGCCTGGGTATCTGTATCTGTTCACAGGCTGCCTTCTCAGGAAGGCCTGGTCTCAGCTGCTTGATCTGATGAGCCCGTGTTCCCCTCTGCATGTCGTCCTCTGTCCTCTTACTCAGCTTCCTCTGTGCTCTGTCCATTGCTCCCAGAGCTAGTTTGCCGTCCGTCTCCACCCGACCAGGAGCGTTGCAGGGCGTGTGTTCCTGGCTGTACCCCTGCCATCTGCGGTCACAGCATGTGCTCACATGGTGTGGGTTGAGCACCGGTGTGAAGAAGGTGTGGTGTAAACTGCAGATGTGCGCACAGGCTTTGTTGCCCGTTGTGCAGGAAACAAGTCTTTTGGCCCTGCTGACTGTGGAGCTGGGGTGAAGGCCGGCAGAAGGCACTGTGCCCTTTGGCAATTGGCCCCAGGAGTCTTGGCACCCTCTACTCGGGATGCACCAAACCTGAGGTGGGACCAGAAAGTGGGCTTATGTGTTGCCAGTGGGAATGTGCTAACCTCCAGCAGCGGCTTGGACAGCTCTGCCTCTTTCCAGCTTGCTGGCTGGGCCTGTGTTCAGTCTTCGTCATTTCTTTTTCCTTCCTCCTCTGCCCTCTGAGTAGTAGCCTAGTTTAACTAGCTGGCTTAGGATTTCTACGTCTCATGGTTGTAGCGTGAGCATGTCGCCAGCAGCCCCTGCCTTTCTCTGTCATGTTACAGTGTGGAGCTAGGGAGACCCGAACTCAGACCCCACCTTCTCCCTGGCTTTGTGACACAGACACACGCCTTGTCCTGCAGAGCTCTAATGTCCTCACCCGTACTGCCTCTGGGGTTGTTGTCAGGGCTTAATAGCGAAATCTGCTGATGACAAGCCCTTGGCTGGTCCTGTGTATACATCACTGGCCCGTCGGTCCTGTCCTGGGGAAAATCAGAGCTGCCTCTCACTGTCCTCAGTGGATTTGACTGTAAAGATGACGACATTCCAGGTGGCGGTTGGGGCAGTTGTATCCGGTGCACAGTCAGGCACCCTCCCTGCATAGTAATCTGTGCGGATGTTTAGTAATCTGTGTGTTTGGGGCAGAGCTGAGGCCTCCTGAGAGGCAACACTCAATCCCACAGCCTTTTTACTGCAGCACGGGTGTTGAGGGGTCAGTCACGGTCATGCTATTTTCATGATTCTACTGCAGCCATACCCACTCTATCATTTACTTAATAACTTTCTGTACACGGACATATTTTATTTATATATATATATATATATATTTTTTTTTTTTTTTTTTTTTTTTTTGAGACGGAGTCTGCTCTGTCGCCCGGGCTGGAGTGCAAGTGGCCGGATCCTCAGCTCACTGCAAGCTCGCCTCCCGGGTACGCCATTCTCCTGCCTCAGCCTCCGGAGTAGCTGGGACTACGGGGTGCCCGCCCCTCGGCGGCATAGTTTTTTTTGTATTTTTTTAGTAGAGACAGGGTTTCACCGTGTTAGCAGGATGGTCTCGATCTCCTGACCTCATGATCCGCCCGTCTCGGCCTCCCAAAAGTGCTGGGATTACAGCTTGAGCACCGGCCCGGGCCTATTCTAAACCATATTTTTTTTTTTTTTTTTTTTTTTTTGAGGACGGAGTCTTGCTCTGTCGCCCGGGCTGGAGTGCAGTGGCCGGATCTCAGCTCACTGCAAGTTCGCCTCCCGGGTTCACGCCATTCTCCTGCCTCAGCCTCCCGGATGCTGGGACTTACAGGCGCCCGCCAGGTGCCGGCTAGTTTTTTGTATTTTTACGTAGAGACGGGTTTAACCATGGTTAGCCCAGGAGTCTTGATCTCCTGACCTCGTGATCCACCCGTCTCGGCCTCCCAAAGTGCTGGGATTACAGGCTTGAGCCACCGCGCCCGGCTAAACATATTTTAAGAGAGAATTTGTGATCACAGAGGAAAAGTCAGCATTCTCCTAATACATGTTGAAATAGACCCACAATTATGTTTTAAAAAATTAATCTGTTTCTCAGCCGAGCGCAGTGGCTCACGCCTATGATCCCAGCACTTTGGGAGGCCGAGGCAGGTGGATCACTTGAGGTCAGGAGTTCGAGACAACCCTGGCCAGCATGGTGAAACCCTATCTCTACTAAAAAATATAAAAATTAGCCAGATGTAGTGGCATGTGCCTGTAGTCCCAGCTGCTCACTGGATTGAGGCAGGAGAATTGCTTGAACCCAGGAGGTGGAGGTTGCAGTGAGCCAAGATTGCACCACTGCCCTCCAGCCTGGGTGACAGAGCGAAACTCCATCTCAAAAAAAAAGAAAAATTAATCTGTTGCTTAAAATAATCTCTTCCTCCAAACCATACAAAGACACAGTGATAAACTGCAGAATAGCATTCCTTTATGAATGTAGATGTAAAAACCCTTCAGCAAAATACTAGCACATGGAAAAATACACCCACACAAAAAGTACACGAATGTTCATAGCAACATTATTCACAATATCCATAAGGCGGTAACGACCCATGCGTCCATCAGCTGATGAATGGATAAAGTGCGTGCGTGCGCGTGTGTCTAGTCAGCAAAGTGTATGCGCGCGCGTGTCTAGTCAACTGTGTGCATGTGCATGTGTCTAGTCAAGTGTGTGCGTGCGCGTTTGTCTAGTCAACAGTGCGTGCATGTGTGTGTGTCTAGTCAACAAAGTGTGTGCACACGTGTGTGTAGTCAACAGTGTGCATGCGCATGTGTCTAGTCAACAAAGTGCATGCGCGTGTATCTAGTCAACATTAAGTGCGTGCATGCGCGTGTCTAGTCAACAAAGTGTGGATGCACGTGTGTAGTCAACAAAGTGTGTGCATGCACATGTGTCTAGTCAACACAGTGTGTGCATGTGTGTGTAGTCATGCAGTGGAATATTATTGAGCCATAAAAAAATGATGCACTGACACATGCTATAGATGGATGAACCTCAGAAACCTTATGTTTAAAAGTGAGAGAAGCCAGACATAGAAGTTCCCATACTGTATGATGACTTTTGAAGTTGATTCTCATTATTCAAGGATTGTATATTGATGAGAATGTTGTGACCAGAGGCTCACAGGAACCTAACCCTGTATTCCCCCGGAAGCAATGGTTCCATGCTCAGTAATTCAGTGAGCGTGTCAATTTTAGAGAACAAACTACCACACGTGACAAGAATCCTCTGTAATGTGAGAAGTCCAGAACGGGCAAATCCATAGACTCATGGTTGCCGGGGGCTGAGAGGTGGGAGAATTGGGAGGGAGGGGGTTTCTTTCTGGGGTGATAGAAATGTTCTAGAACTTGAGATCTGTGTAAATACCAACAACCATTGAATTTTACACTTTAAATGGGTGAAGTTTATGTGAATTATATTGGAATAAAGCTGTTAAAAATAGAAGGGACTGTCCACCTTACCAGGGCTGATGAGCAGACCCCTGGATCTGAGCCATGGCCCTGGATGAGGTTTTAGGGGTTTATCTTCAGCCTTTATTTCCAAAATTCAGCCATCCTCCGTATGTGAATACTTTGACTTTTTAATAAACATATTGGTTCAAAACTTTTAAAAAATCCTCTCTTCCCCTGGTAATAGGAAACTTCCTATGCTTCTCTGAGAGGGCTCCAAGCCTGACGAATGCCCCAGGTGGGCACAGGAGTGTGGCATCCTCAGCTGCCTCCCTGTCCTCACTGGGAATGCACACAGCACAGCACAGCCCAGTGAGATTAGCTGGGCCTGTCACTTTGTTACCAATAGAAATGACAGATATATTCATATCCTGTGGTAGTTGCATTCCAATATCCTAAATATCATTGACAGTAATCATTATTTAAAAACAATGGTACATATTGTTATTTAATGCATGAATAAGAAAAGTAATGCACCACACATTTGCTTTACTTTTCTGATAATTGTCTTCAAAATAATTTCCTCTATAACCCCCTGTGCTTTATTTTACACCTTTAAGAACGTTATTTTGAGAAAGGGGTTCCCAAGCATCATCAGATTGCTAAAGGGCTCTTGGCTTATACCAGGTTCAGAGCCCCGCTTGCAGAGAGGCTGCATTTGGGGCTCAGACGACAGGCCGGGAATGACTTCGCTTTCATTCTCCTGGGATGATCAGGACGTTCTCTCGATGACTACATGGCATTTGGGGGCAAAAGGACCCAGCCTTAGGCCTTCAGTGCCTTTCTTCTTTATTTGCTAGGCTTCTGCTGCATCTGGCCAGGGACTGTGAAAAGCCATGGGCTTTTCCTTTGGACAAATAACAGCTGTCTTTGCCCTTCTCTGTATCGCTGTGCCCATTTAAGTAAGAAGAACAGCAGTTACCAAAATGGATTGGCCACGATAAGGGGGTCTGGACTTGAGTCTGCATATTTAGGTTGCCAACACAGTGTGTTAAGTGTTAAGGATGCACTTCTCTGTTTCCCTGCTCCCCAAGGGTGCAGGAATGTTTTGGGAAGCTGGCCCTTGCCAGAGAATGCACAACCAAGTTGACACTTGAAGCATCTCTTTCTATTTTTAGCAGGATAAACAGGAAGTGCAAACAGTAACTTTTCCCTGCTTATCCATCAAATAAACTCTGCAAATGTTAGCATAGGCTGTAGTGTGGTTACTTACCTCCAGGCACAGCCCAGGACTTGGTAGGGTGTGTCAGCAGGCCTCCCCGGAATGTGAAGACTTAATTACACTGAAAGATGGTCAGCACAGAGCACTCTGGACTCCTTTTGAAGCTAACATCAGTGTTGCATATTTGCATATACCTGTTAACTGTGCTTGGCATTCTGGGCATTCTTTTGGGTTCCTAGAATGAGGAGAACACAGTTGTAAACTGTTTGATTTATCAGAAGTTGCGCAGTGAGGTGTATTTTGCTATGATTGCACTTAAGTGAGTTACTAGAAAAAGCAAGGGGTGTTCTTCAAAGTAAAACATGGAATGATTAAGAATCTTATTATGGACACTGGCAGAATTTTCAAGTATCAAGCATAGAAATCCTGCTTATAATTGTTTTTCTTGGATTCTTAGGTAACTAGCTAGAGGTATGTTTGGTTTTTAAATTGAGGGTTCACTGCTCATCAGGAAGCCCTCAGTTAAGCCGCCAGAATTCAATTTCTGCATTCCACATCCCATTGTCATCTCTTTCCTCAGACGCCGCCTAGGGGCTTAGGTTGTGTGCCTTGGGGGCAGGGAGGAGGTGTATTTTTGCTGAATTAGCCTCACTGTGTCCTTGTGCTTACAGGAACAGACAGAATGTGGGCTCTGCCCCCTGGGGTAGGAGGTTTTCCGTGAGACACGTTTGCTGCTTTATTTGCCACAGATTCCTGGAAGTTTGTGTGTTTGGAGGATTTTCTTTTCTTTTCTTTTTTTTTTTTTTAATAAAAGAAAAAAGTCTCCCACTCCACCGTGGGAATGTGGAGAAGATGAAATTCCTGCAGCCGTGTTCACGCTAGAGTAGGAGTGTGTTGAGGGAGGAGAAAATGTGCTGATGCAGCTCATCAAAAAGAAACAGAGTCAGAGGCCCCCCCTCCAGAAGAATCCAGGGTTGTCCTCCAGGGCGCCCACGTGAAGCCGAGCTCTGCAGGCGCGGTTGGGAGCAGCCACAGCCGCCGGGCTGTCTGCCTTGAGCCAATGGGAACGGAGAGGGAAACAGATGACTAACTTGTATTCTCCAGTAGTCCCAGAAAAACACTTTGTATGTAAATAGTGAGAGTTTATACTGATTGAATTGGAGTCTGTGATTTTCTTACTTTTCTTAACATTTAAACCCATAATGTATTTATAATTGGGATTATCTTTAAAGACCTAACATATCATACCTGTCATTAAATTCTTCATAAAACTTTGTTGTTTTTAAAAAAGCTCTTCTGTTTAAAACATATTTGTAAAGCAAGATTCAGATGACATAGAGGCAATCCCACCGCCCTGAGGCAATGACTTTTGCATTTTGGCAAAATCATTCCAGGCCTCTCGCTATAGATGCGGTTAGTTGGACATAGTTTTACATAAACAGGATCATAATATACATGGCATAGCAATTATTTTAACCTACCGCCGTATTTTTTGTCTTTTTGTAGATGTATGCAGACATACATCAATGATGGACATATCAGTTACATGACTCGAACAAAATATAACCAAGCTCTTATTAATTGTTATTTAAATTGTTACAATTTTATTATAAACTGATATATTTTAAAATACTTGTCAGGTTCTGTTTTTAAGGAAAACTAATAGAAATGTTCTTGCTGGGTTAAAAGGTATGAGTATTTTGAACTAAAATATATATATTGCCAGGGGACCACTCTTTTGTAGGGCTCTAGAGTAACATTTGAATTGGTTGTTACTTTAAAAAAAATTTTACTTTTTTTTTTTTTTGAGACAGAGTCTTGCTCTGTTGCCCAGGCTGGAGCGTACTGGTGCCATCTCGGCTCACTGACATGGCTGCCTCCCAGGTTCAAGCGATTCTCCTGCCTCAGACTCCTGAGTAGCTGGGATTACAGGCACGCCTGGCTGATTTTTTTGTATTTTTAGTAGAGACGAGGTTTCACCATTTTGGCCAGGCTGGAACTCCTGACCTCTCGTGATCCGTCCACCTTGGCCTCCCAAAGTGCTGAGATTACAGGTATGAGCCATTGCACCTGGCCAGAAAAAAAATATATATGTGTGTGTATATATATATATCTTTGAAGACTCTTATTGTGTGGGACAGGAACTCCTGATCTTTGAATTGTTCCTCTTGAATGCTACAATGAAGGCCGGCAAAGGTCTGGCCTGAGGTGCCAGGAGAGGCTACTTTCCTGCCAGAATAGCACTGAATGGGGCCAAATGGATGGCTACCTGCCCTGGGAACGGGGATTCCCACTTCTCCAAGCACCTGGCACTTTGTATTCATGGACGCTCCTCTCAGCCTGGCCTTGGTGGATGAGGAGCTATAGGTCTGCAGACTTCAAGTTTAGCAAAAAGGATGCTGCCTGTCAGCAGATTGTACCTGTCATTTGGCCAGAGTGTTGTGTGGTAAAAATGGCCATGTCATTGTTTCTGTCATGTCAGAGTGGCTTGTGTGATGATTAACACATTTGTGTGGGTACAGTTTGATGGAAATGAGGCCATACGTGGAGGCACAGGTTGGGGCTTTCTTTTCATATTAGGCCAGTGATCATCTCGAGCCCAAGTGATTCGTGGTCCAGGGTGGGACTCTGGCTGGCAGAGCTGGTTTCCTGCCCCCTCCTCCTCCTGCCGTTTTATTCCCCAGCCACACAGCGAGACCCAACAGCGGCGCTGCTGTTCTCTAGCAGTCGGCCAGGAGGGTCACCTCTAGCCACATCTCTGCTGCAGCACAGCCAGCCCCTTGGAGGGGCTCACTTGAGCCCCTGGTCTCCTCGGGCTGACACCTCACACATGGGTTTCTCTGTTCCCATGGGTATCACTCCCCCGCTCAGTTATGTCCATCTCTCTTCTAGTTAACATCTTTTACTTCCTAAATTCACCTCTGTTACTGCTTTCACTTCAGGAACCCTTAGAAATAATTCCCCAGGTGGCCTAGGGTCCTCCTGCACCAGTATTTTGGAGCCAGGATTATGAAATACGTGAAGTCCAGAGCTCACCCCTACCCCACAGAACTAAGATCTCAGGGGTGAATGTCCATGGCTCATGCACATTGACGTTTATGAACCTCTGCCTGAGAACATTGAGAATGTTCTCAGAAACATAATGTTTTACCGCTAACCAAGGATTTTTAAAATTATCATGTGACTCTCACAATAAACCGAGTTGTGTAAGTTTCCTCCTTTTACACATGATGACACTGAGGCTTCAAGAAAGGTCGAACATTGTGAATATAGTTCTCAGCTAAAGTTTGAAATTTAGTTCACTTATCCATGAGCTCGGGCCCATTTGGCACCTTTATTTATGTGGAAGATGCAGAGGTGGTGACAGGCACGCATCTCACACTACTGCATTCACATTTCGCTTGCTAGTGCTCAGAACCGAGGATTGATTTAGTGGCACTGTCACGTTAAGGCCATGTTGTTTTTCTGTGGCCAGGAGAATCCCTATTCAGTAGTGCCTTAATGAAAAGTAGCTCCTGTAGAAATGATATTCCTATATTAGTTTGGAGTCCAGAGACATAAAAATTTCCACTGTGAACTTTTTTCTTTTCCAGAAACGTAAGCAAGATTTGGATTTCCTCTTGCACAGCAGTTTCTTTTCCTGTTTTTGCCCCGTATCTCGTACTTTCCATCCCCTCCTGTTGGAAAATGATTCAGCCTGTAGGTCACCATGTGCAGCACATCCCACCTGTACTCAGGCTCCCAGAAATCCCAACTGTTTTTGTAGCACTTGACACACACAGGCAGAGTTGGGGGTGAGAGGTGCTGTTGGAGTTGGAGCCGTTTACTCCTCATGGTGGTTTGTGGGGCAGGGATGCTGAGCGTTCCCGCCTTCCTGCCAGCACTTCCTGCCAGCACTCCTCAGCAGTTCCACTCGGAGCCACAGGCTGGGGTGGAGGAAAGTGTCAACACCAAGACATTAACCGGTACCATAGATGAATGACTTACTTACTTTTTTATATAACATAGAATGTACTATTTTAACAATCTTTAGGTATAAGTTTAGGGGCATTAAGTACGTTAGGTACATTGTACAAACATCGCCATCATCTGTCTCCAGAATGTTTTAATCTTCCCAAACTGAAACTCTGTACCCATTAAAGTGTTTTGTATTTTTGTTGCAGTTGAAGTCAAACTCCAAAAAACAGCTCTGTACCTATAAGTATAAATTTCTACACAATGTCCTTGGGGCATGTTTATAACTGGTATATCTATGATCTTACTAGAAATTTCAAATCAAAGGGTGAGGAATTACACTTTTTTGAAAAGCATGAAAGAATTTTCCCTTGCTGATGGAGTCGTTGAGTCTCTGGGGAGCCCCTGGACCCTTCCCCAGGCCATGTGTGAGGCCGACCCTCCTTCCCTGGCTGCTCCTCCTAGCACCTGTGCACTGACCACACCCCAGGCCAGAGGCTCCTAGGACCTGGAGTGGGGAGGACGTCGGGATCAGGAGTGAGCCTTCTGTGACGCTGGCATCAGTGCTGCGGAGGGGCTGTGCCTCTTGGGCTTCAGGTGGGTCTCCGAGTTAAATTGCCCTAGGAAAGAGTACAGCTCAGAGGCCTTAGCCACCATCTGTGTGCGGCCTCTCTGAACTAGGAAGCAAGTTCTGTCTCGCGATGTCAGTCTTCTGTGGTGTGTTGACATGTTGGCGGCAGGGGCCAGGAGGACGTGGACACGTTGGTGCTTCATCCACCAGAAGTTGCTGCAGAGCAGCTCCCCGCAGACACCTCTCCGCCCTCCACACAGGAGTGAGGGGAGGACTGACAGCCCAGCTCCAACGTCCAGCGAGCCCACGGTGTGGGGACTGTGAGGGGAGATAATGAGCAGTGGAGATTTGGGACTGGTTGACCAGGTGTGCTTTTCTTTCACTCTTATCCTTCTTCCCTCCTTGTCTTTGGTGTTCTGGATCACTGTGAGGCTCCGAAAGTACAGTGTACCCTTGAATGTGTCATGACAGCCCCACGCAGATCCCTGGGGCTGCCTTGGCAATTGTGGAACTTCAGGCTCCCAGCACAGCATCTGCTGTCCCCCGTCACCTGGGCTCGCACTGGGCAGTGGCTTCAGTTGGGGTTGGCATTCAGTCGAGGCCTCTCCTAAGGACTCCGAAACAGATCTGCTCCCAAGTGGCAGCTAAACAGCCCCCTGGAGCTGGAGCTGAGGCCAGATGGCCCCTCTGCCTGCACCTCGCCCCACCTCAGGGTCAGACTCAGAGACCACCAAAGGAGAGTGTTCACTGATGCTCTTGCTTCTCAGGAATGAACCAAGGGGCCACCGTCATATCGTGTCTCATAGAGAATGCGCAGTCTCGGTCTTTTGACCCCAGCACCTTCTAGGGTTTTTAGTGACTCCTTAATGATCAAATGGAAACTCTTCTGTGGTTAACGCTGACCTTCTTGTACATTGAAAACATGAAAATACACGTTTTTGATGTTCAGAATCATCAAGGTGAAGTTAGATACCTTTGACCTATTTTAGATTTGGCTTTGGAGGCTGGTTTGTCAGCACTAGGAAATAAATCCCTGTCTTGGAACAAGTCTTTTCTAACCTAAACAGTTCTCTCAACAAACGATTCTTTCTGGTTACCCTCATTATCACATGTATACATCTAACCACATTTAGTTAATAAACATTGAGTCTCCTGCTATCCCAAAATCATAGGAATTTGAAATTGAAGTAATTTTAAAGGTCATCTGATCGAGCTTTCTTCTTTACAGGTGAGGAACCAAAAACCCAGCTGGGCCAAGTCCAAGGCTCCCACTTAGGTGGCTGACAAATATATTTAAATAGTGGCATAGGCCGTTGTAGACTTGGTTTTCTTACAGACCAAAACCTAAATGATTTAAACATTTTTCAAGAAAATTTCTTGTTATCAGATAAAAGAACCAGTAGCAATTCATATGTCTGAGCTGCCTGCGATCTATCATCTGTGGCAGAAAATTTCTGTCTCTCCATCTCATTGCCCAGGGACACACATGGGGGCTCCTGGTGGTGAGCTGTGGTCGGCACTCGAGTGTTTTGAGTAATGACTCCATCCCAATCTGAGCGGCGTTTTCCTCTAGGTTGGTAAAGCCCAAAGAACCATACAGAGAGGAGGAAAGAAAGAAAGATGAGAATTTTACAAAGGCATCGCCTCCTGTAGCTCTGCCAGGCCTGGGCTGTGGCCACGCATCTGGGCAGCTCCAGCTGCTCTGACGTTTTCTTCTGCAGGTCCTAGGGAGGTGGCCAGTTTGAGGTTAACAAGTGCTCAGCTCTGGATCCTCTAGAGTTACCTGGAATATGCTGATGAAACCCTTAAATAAGCCTTCACTGACCTTCCTGCCTGTTGCCAGGCACTTCTGAAATTAAAATTACTTCTGTTTTACCCTTTGTTACTGTTAAGATACTCATCCCCCCGGTGTTATGGAGCCAGTGAATTCTCACACCCTGGATGGCCACCGTTGTTTTCCTGTTGGATGAGAGGCGTATAATGGGGCCTCCAGAATGTCTGGCCCTGGTGGGCCATTTCCAGGGCTGTAGGTGAGGGAGATGCAGAAACCCTGCACATTTCGTGGAGAATTTGAGTGAATAGGTCCTGGGTCTGTTGTTTCAGGCTGGGATTTAATGAGCTCTGTTTCCTGCTCATGGATGGTGGTTTTGTTTGTTGCCTGGAGACCAAGAAAGAGTCCCGAGGGCTGCAGGGCCTCGCAGAGGAGTTCTTCAGAGATGTTCTCTCCATAGGCCTCCTAAGCCCACCTTCTACCAGTGCTGCCCACCTGCCCTCCACTCCTCCAATCCATGGTCTCTAATGCCTCCTCTCAGAGGCAGGAGTGGCTGCCGTTTTTGTATAGGCCAAAACTGAATCCTGGAGAGGCTGTGTGACATTTCAGAGCCGTGTGGCCATCAGATGACAGACCAGGATCCGTGTCTGGGCCTGCTTCCGTGCCTCCCCCCCACCGCTGGACTTACAGGTGGAGAAGCAGCTGTGTGCTCAGGCGGTCACGGGTAGAATCATGGGCCTGTGCACATCAGGCCCATTATACACGTCAGAGACCTAAAGGGACACCTCCTTGGACTGCAGAGCGCCCACTGGGAACAGACTCTGGACGAGAGGCAGTGTACGCAGTAGCCCTCTCAGGCCTGCCAGAGTTTGCCCATCCGAGGAGGCTCTGCCCTCAGGACCCTCCCCTGGCCTCCTGTGGGTTCATTCCCCTGAGCCTGGATGATGGCCGGTGCACTGGATGGCTTCTTAGAAATGGCCGGAAGGTGGTGGGTCGTTTCTTTTTTAAAATCCAGGCTCTTGAAGATATTAAGCAGAAAACATAGGGCAGAATGGTGTATATGATACATGACCCTTACAATACAAGGAGAGAATAAGAATCTGTGCTCACTTTTGCTTGTAAGTTGCACGAATAGACTCTGGAATAATCTGTGAACCTATTGAAAGTTATATCCTTGGGATGGGGAGTGACTAATGGGTTTGGGGTTTTTTTGGGGGGTGGTGAGGAAATGTTCCAGAATTAGGCAGTGGTGGTGGTTGCACAACCCTGAATATACTAAAAAAAACATTGAATTGTACACTTTAAGAGAATAAGCTCTTTGGCAGATAAATCACATCCCACATGATGTCTCAAACCAGCTGTTTAAAAATTCTTCTGACAGCAGTATTTCATTTGCCTTTGAGCCTCTATCTAGGTGTTTAAAAACTGATCGAGTTCTGCTTGGTGCTTGACCTGCTTTCTGGAAGGAGAGGTCTGGTCTCATGTGGGAAATGAAAGAACAGCCCCAGCGACGGACGGGGGACTCCCAGGGGACGCGCTTGAAGCTGTTTTTGTCCAGAGGGTCTGTGGGGCTAGGGTGACCTGCCTGGCCTGGTGGGCCCCTGACGTGGTGTCAGTGGATAAGAGAAGACATCTGGAGTTAGCAGTCCTCGTGGTAGACTGAGAGGAAAAAGGGTGCTTTGCCCATTGGTATTTCGTGCTGGTCCCTTGAGGAGTCCCAGGAGCAACGCCTAGTACCCTCTGCTAGAAAGGCTTACCGTTGTGTTTGTGTTGGACTCAGCTTATCATCCAGAGATACAGTCCCACAGCTGGGGTGGGGCAGTGGCCCTTTGTTGAGTTAGGAAGGGACCAGTGACCAGTCCAATGAGGACCATGTTGACATGCCCCAGGCCTCTTTGTTGCGCTTCTGGGATCTCCTTTGAAAAGAAAGAAGAAAACAGTTGGTTTGATGTGTTGGCAAAATTTGGCCTTGAATGCTGGCCATGGGAATTGCTGAAGGAGGTCTGCTCTAAATATGGGCTTTTCTGCCAACGGCTATTTTTGGTTGTTTCGATTACAGTTGTAGTGTTGTATAAATACAGGGTGAATCACAACCAAGCCATGAAGCCAGATCTGGGGTGGAAGTGAGACGTGGGCAGCCCCTGGAACTGGGTTCTCTGCCCCAGCGCGTGTCAGGCAGCCCGGGCCGGGCAGCGCCTGCCTTGCTGCCTCGGATGGGATGAGCTATTCTTCCCACGTCCGCACTCACGCCCGACGTCACTCTTGTGTTCAGATGCCCCCGCAGGTCCACACCTCCCTCACGAACTTGGGGAAACGGCAGGGATGGCACCCGCCTGACTTCCCCGCAAGCCCATCTTGTGGGCTGGTCTCTCCCACGTGCCTGTCACTTGCTCTACCCCGGCCATCCCAGGTCAGGGCAACTGGCTGAGAGCGGCCCATCTTCTGAGATGTAGACCTCTGGGAGGCGTGTGAACTGTGCCCTGCATCTGTGTAGGAAATTAGGGGCCCATGCTTCCGTTCTTTTTCCTTCATCATAAAAACTCAAGGGCAATAGGTGGGGAAACGGAGAGACCCTTCCTCTGGCGAACCGGGCATCCGAGGAGGGCTGGGATGGTTGTGCTGGCACAGTTGGGTTCAAGCACCTGTACTGGGAGGGTCCTGCCAGGTTTTGGGCCATCAGAACTTGGGGCAGGGCAACTTCTGCTGCCCCGGATGGGAATTGCAGGTGGAAGGCACTGTGAGGAGGTGCCTAGGCCCTCGGAACTGCATCTGTGCCCTCGAGAAAGTATTCTTATTGGAAGAGACACCAGCACTGGAATCCAAGTCTCTGTTCCCCAAGACACCCATGTAGGTTCAGTCTTTGAATCTGAGCTGAGTCCCTAACACAGGCAGTGAGATCAGGCCACCTCCAGGGCCTTAGGGAGAGGCCAAGAAGGGTCACATGATTAAACAAAGTTGTATCTAATTAAACTGTAGCAGAGACTGAGGAGGGATAGAAATACTGTAAAATGAGAGGGATATTACTGTGTCCGAGGCATCTCACTTCTAATATTGAGCACAGTCATGCATCACGTAACATTTCAGTCAATGGTGAAGCACGTATGCAGCAGCAGGTCCCATACGATTTTATTTTTTCTGCACCTTATGTATGTTTAGAAGTATTTAGATACCCAGATACTCACCATTGTGTCACGGTTGCCTAGTGTATTCAGCACAGTAACACGCTGTGTGGGTGTGCTATGGGAAAGCCCGGCCCGGGCTGCCTGACACGTGGAGAGCAGTGGGCTTCTCCACATGGCCTGGGCATCGTGAGCTGCACCCTCCAGGGTGCGTGAGTGCACTTGAGGATGTTTGCATGACAACCAGTCGCCTAATGATGCGTTTCTCAGAGCTTATGTAGCAATCTCTCAGAACTGTGCCTGACCCTGCAAAGCATCTTACAGGTCAGCAGTGGTCATCCCTGGGCCGGGGTGGAGCCTACAAGGGAAGACAGGTGCCGCTCCCACAGTAGGTGCTATGGGTACAGCATAGGGGAGCCAGGAGGTGGATGGGGGGCCCATACACACCAAGAGGGAAGGGGCGAGGGTCTCCTTTGTTCCCGGTGACCCTCCCACAATGCCTGAATTGTGGTGATTCACAACTAAATCTAACTGGAGCAGCCCAGCCACACCGAGGGCTGCTTTGAGGATGCTGCGTGTCCCCGTTGCTGAAGCTCGCGGTGGTTATGCGTGTCCATGGTGGGTAGAACCCTTCTCACACACACGCCTCATAGCTAGCCTGAGGGACACAGCTGTGTCCACTCTGAAGCAAAATGTGAGAAACAGTTAAGCCCAGTGTTCCAAGTACATTTCTCACCAGGAGGGAGTCAGCTGTGGCTGTGCAGAACCTGACAGCACCCACCCGTGTGCGCCATCCCCTCAGCCAGGCAGAGCAGGACATGGACCTTCCAGGGCCAGAGAACAGGTTGGAGCAGGCAGCCCTACTGGTGTCAGGCCATCAGAGTAACCCTTAGCGGATTCTTCCTTGATTTCTTAAGGTGGTTCTGAAGACCAGAAAAGATGAGAAGATACTGGTTAGCAGGCAGATTTCAGGGGCCGAGGGTAAAATTTTATGTTACTTTTAAAACTGGAGGAATAGCAGCTACAGACGAAATGTTGATTAGCACTTTGCATATCACGTGTGATTGTAGCCCTCAGTTATCACCACGAGAGCAGCAGCTATGAGTGCACGTGTGCACTTGGGTGTGTGCATAGGAATGTGTGTGTGTGCACGTGTGAGGGTGCATGCGTGTTGAGGTGTATGCACGTGTGAGTGTGTGAGGGTGTATGAGGGTGTGATGCGTGTGTAAGAGTGCAAGCATGCCTTTGAGGGTGTATGTATGAGAGGGTTATGGCATGTACTGAGGGTACATGCATGTGTGAGGTGCATCAAGCGTGTGTGTATGTGTTGTGGTGAGGGTGTATGTGTGTGTGAGGGTGTATGCATGTGTGCGAGGGTGTGGTGTGAGCATGTGAGGGTGCATGCGTGTGTGAGGGTACCTATCGCGTGTGCGAGGGTGTATGCATGTGTGAGGGTGTGTTGAGCTGAGGGTACATGCATGTGTGAGGGTATATGCGTGAGGGTGTATGCATGTGTGAGGGTGTATGCATGTGAGGGTGTGTGCATGTGTGAGGGTGTATGCGTGTGTGGGTGTATGCGTGTGTAGTATGTGCATGTGAGGGTGCAGCTGTGTGAGGGGTGCATGTGTGAGGGTGTATGCCTGTGAGGGTGTATGCGTGTGTGAGCATGCGGGTGCATGTGTGTGTGAGGGTGTATGCATGTGTGTGAGGGTGTGTGCATGTGTGAGGGTGTGTGAGCATGTGAGGGTGTATGCGTGTGAGGGTGTATGCGTGTGTGAGGGTGTATGCGTGTGTGTGACAGTGTGTGTGTGAGGGTGTGCGAACATGTATGAGGGTGTATGCATGTGAGGGTGTATGCTGCGTGTGGGTGCATGCGTGTGTGAGGGTGTGTGCGTGACGGTGCATGCATGTGTGAGGCTGTATGCGTCTGTGAGGGTGCATGTGTATGTGGGTGTGGGAGCATGTGTGTGTCCCTTGTGTTCCAGGGCTGCTGGTCATGTGCCTAGAATAATTTCATCTAGGTCGTGTGACATTCAGGTAGTGCTGGCTCCAAATTTAACTAGATAGGAAAGACAGCAAAAGTTAATTTCATTAATACTACTTTTTAAATTACTTGTTAATACATTAAAAATTAGGCGAGTGTGGTGGTGCATGCCTGTAGTCCCAGCTACTCAGAAGGCTGAGGCAGGAGGATGGCTTGAGCCCAGGAGTTCACATCTAGCCCGGGCAACAGAGCAAGACTTAGCCTCTTAAAAAAACACTAAATCACCTTCTGAGGGTATGTGAGAGACTCTGTGAGTGCGCCACCTGTATGCCCAAGGGAATGACCCACTCTTCCCAGCAGGGCACATCACACTTACCAGATTCTGCTCTCCCAGGTTAGTGTGCAGTGTTGTGCTGGAAAATACCCAGGCTGAGAACCTAGAGAGTACAAGACGTTTAGGTTGGTTGTAGACTACATGATTTTCTAACAACATCTCAGAGCAGTTACCCTTGAGTGGCTGGACTACAGCCCAAGGCAAACCCTGGAGGATAAAGGGGGTTGCCTAGCACATCGGCAGGCTAAGGCACCGTCTGAGCTCCACCCATCCTCAGCGCTCTGCTGGTTCCCGCTGGGAGCCTCTCACCACACAGTCAAGCTGAGGCTCATCTGGGGATGAGCCTGGCAGAGTCATCTGGTTTTATCTTTTCAGCTTTGATGTTCCCACCAGTGGCTTTCACCTCTTTCCGCTGCTCCAGCAGACAGGTTGTCATCTCATTAGATCTTGGTGTCTCCTTAGCTGTTTGGTGGCAGTTGGGGCACGGCTGCTGCCACTTAGACGTGTCTCCATGTGGAAAGAGGCCTCGTGTCCACAGCGATGCAGGATGGGGAGGCAAAATCGTGTGGTCAGCAGGCTGAGTGGACACTTGGGAGCAGGAACTGGTGGAGGCTCAGGCCTGAAGACGGTGGCTCTCAGAGCTGCCAGGGTGACAGAACTTTCCTGAAACTGTGGATTCAGAGGGACCAAAAGACTGATCTTTTTTTACTGATAGTCTGTTCCAGACTTGAGTCCGTTCTAACTGTGCTGCCTTAATTTCTCCTGGTTTATTTTCATCTTAGTTTCTATCTGATGAAGGTGCTGTCAGAGTTAATGAAGCACCTTTGGCAAATCACCGAGGGCACCTAGAGGCAAGGCCCGTGCGATGCAGTGTCCGCAGCTGTGGCGGTTCATCGGCTCTTCTTGTCACTCTTCCTTCTGTCTTGCCTTGGGCTGAAAATACAGGCAGATGTGGGATAGGCAGACATGCTCCGAGTGCTGCTCCAACTCTGCAAGGCCGTGAGGTGCTGCACAGAAACCAGGGCAGAACGGTCTGGAATGACAGGAAAGCTCCATGTTTGTAAGAAAAATGGAAGCAATCCAAAGTTGTCAGAAGAAAAAAGAACAAAAATGTCCGGCCGATCTGTGAAGAAATGCATCATCAGTCAGTTCACTGTGGTGCGTGACACCGTCCCTGTGTCTGCATGCAGTACAGGCTTCCCAGGCCATGGCTCTCCGGGCACTGTCCCTGTTGTGGTCCAGACCAGCCGGTGCAGCCGTTGGTTGCCCCCTGGTGGCAACCTGTCCCCTGCGCTGGTGAGGCCCTCACCCTGGGAAATGGGTAAAAGGTGACCCTGTTAAAAAACAGAATATGCGAAGGCACCCAGGATAGAGCAAGGAGCGAGCTGGTAACTCCCCTTAGATTGTATGGGAAAGGTACAAACTTTCAGATGGCAATTCATTAACGTCGATTTTAGTCCAATTTGGTAAAGGAGAGTAGATTAAAAGTAGAGAAAAGGTTAGGCTCTCTCACAAATCTCTCTTTCTTAAAAGGCATTCAAGGTTGCAGCAAAGGGCAAGTTTGTGGGACTAGCAGTTAGGTTCCCACAAAGCTGGAAGGAGCCACCTTAGTTTTTAGCTTTATTGAGACCTAGTTCAGCGTCCAGCCATTTAAGTTGTCCGATCCAGTGTTTTTGGTCTGTTCACAGAGTTGTGCAGCCAATGCCATGGTCAGTTTTAGAACATTTTCATCACCCCAAAAAGAAGTCTTGGTGCCTGTTAAGTGGTCTCCCCCC